>NW_009601146.1:12499-62256 GCF_000690535.1 Cariama cristata | reverse complement strand
GCCGGCTGGGGTTAAACCATGACAACCCCACAAGGGGAACGGCATTCAATTCCCACACACAAACAAAAAAGAAAGAAAGAGGAAGCCTTGTCCCCAGTGTCTACATCAGACAAGAGTTTAGACAAAGCTAGGTTATTAACAACTCCAAGAAAAGGCTCTCAGAGGGCTCTTTCCACCAACTTTCAGCTGGGATACAGGATACTGGGATACAGGAATACAGAATACTGGGATACAGGAACTCATGCAGATTCTTCCTCCCTCCTATTGTAATTTATTTAGGACTCCTCTTTGAACAACCTGTCCTCAGTCACCCAGACAGCAGAGCACTCACAGAGATAACCACAGCGCATTTTCCAGATGCAGAGCCAAACCTACTGGAAAGTCAAAGAAACTGCAGATTTCACATTTTGATTCCTTATTTCACAGCAAGGATGCTCAGATCTGGATCTAGAGTGGCCAGAAACGTAGGGCTGTTGGTCTCTGTGTTGCTGTTGTTGGACCAGTATGTGACAATGTCGGGTCAATGCAGAGTGAAGCAACCCTGGCTTGCATGGCACTGGACACAGCGACTGCTGGAGATCTGGGCCAGGCACTGAGTGACAGACCTAAGAGCACTATCTGGAGCATTTGGCACCTGGAAGACTGAGAAAAAAAATCTCTGAACAAGCTTCTTGCTAGCTTCTCCCTCCTGGTCATTTTTGGCTCTCATGAATGTGAAATAAGCCTTTTCTATAAAGATGCAGATGATGCAGCTGGCAAAATCCTTCCCTGAACATGGTCAGGGAAAACTAAGGAAGGGGAAAGAAAAACCATTTCTGTGGGCTGCTTTGGTCCTCTTTGCATCACCCACCAAGCAGGGCCCGGAGCGAGCCGCCCCACCTCCCCATGCTCCAGGCTGGCCGGACAATGAGACCTGCGGTGAAGGAGCAACCTAGAAGCAGACTCAGGAGAGCGTCCCAAACCCAGCTCTCCTCCAGACCCTCAGCAGAGACCTTCACCCTCTCCTTCATCAGGGAGCCGCTGTTCAGCTGAGGCTCTTGCCCCCGGTCCCTGCCTGAGCTACACTGCCAGTGTGTGTGTATCATGGCTGTGCCTGGCTGCACACACCCTGCCAACGCAGCCCGGACCCTGACCCGCTCCCCATCCCTGTCTCATCATCACAGCCCTCTCATCCCACACACCACAGCTTTTCCATCGCCCATCAACCTGAGCAGCTAATGTTCACCACCGACATTACACGCCACCGAGCACTCCGGGTCCGGGCATGTGCAGGCAGCTTGTTCTGCCTTCTGGGCACCAGAAAGCAGGACACTAAAGCACATATGGACACATGTGCTTTCTGCTGCATCCTCCCACATGCCCTGCCAGATGACCACCTGCAGCAGTAAGGCAGTCCTCCTAACTTAGGCTTGATACTACTCATCCCTAGTTTCCCAAGGTGATGTCCATTCTGGAAGCGGGCAAGTCTAATAGGTCAGCAAGGCATCCCAAGGTGCCTTCAGGAAAACACGTCGTTTATAAAACATAACTGTGTGGAATATCAGCTGTATTGCACATCATTGCGCTAGCTGCTGCTTGCTCACACGCAGGTAAACAAAGAAGCCAAGAGCACACAGCCATTTCATTTTATTAATTAAAGTGACTGGCATTTATACAGCACCAAAGCACTTTGCAAATCTTAATTAAGCTTCGCAGCAGCCCTGCGAGTTGAAACGTGTTCCCATTTACAAACAGCAAAAATGAGACACAGTGAAGTAAGTGACCTGCCAGTGTGCTCAGGAGCTCAGTGGAAAAAAAGGGAAAGAATCCAAGATCCTGCCGCCTTCCCACACCTTTCCCTCGCCACTGCTCCCCATCCCCTGTGCTACCCCATGGCTCTAACCCTGACCGGACATCACGGTCCCACGCAGGTGGGAGTAAGACCAGCACAAACAGTTAAAATGTTCTCCCACGCCTAAGAGATGCCTCGGGGATTTATAAAAAATTTATTATTTTTCATACATTGAAACAGGTGGAGACGCCACAGCCAAGGCTTCAGTACGCCTCCAAAGTTCATTTCACACCGCCCAGGGCCACTGATTTTTACTGCGCTAACGCTGGAGAAGACTAACACTGGGTGTCTGGGCAGAGAGTTATTCCCTCTAAGAAATGTCCCCAGCAGCCAGAGGAGAAGCAGGGAGACCCTGTCTTCACCCGCCCTGTCCCTGGGGGGAGCCCCCCGGCATGCTCCCCATGGTCACCCCAGTGCCGGGGCAGCACCAGACCTGGGGGCTGCCCGCAGTGGCCGTGCCCAGGCACCACAACCACCTCCAGCCATCGGCACCCAGGGATAGATGGCAAAGGGGTGGCTGAGGTGCGGAGGGGTATAGGGGAAAGGGGGAAGCCCACCACTTGAAACAACGTCAGGGGGAGGAGGAGGAGTGGGGAATGGACACCTTGATGCTCTACGGCTGTGGCAGCGGTCTGTTCCCATCTCTCTTTGAATGGGACCTCGCACTGCAAGAGCAGCGCTCTGGAAGCGAACGCCTGCCTGAGGGAAACAAGCCTGACAGATATTTTGCACAAATAATTGAATTATTTTTAGATGCTCAACACATCTACTCGCAAGACAGCTATCCACGCAGAGACAAACAGATCTCACAGCCCCTTACTAATCCACCGAAACAGCTAATCTCCTTAACCCTTGCAGCTCATGAATAACGGCAGACACACGATTTCCTTTGAAAAGGCATTGCACCGCGTTACTTCTACCCCAGATGCTGCGCCCAAAGGAAGGAGACCTGCAGTGGGGCTCTTTTTTCTCTGTTTTTTACTTTATTGAAGGGAAAGGCGGGTCCAGATAGGATGCCAGCAGAAAGGGACCAGGACCAACCAAGTGGGGAATTGCTCCTACAACAGAGAGACCTTTCCTTCCTGCCCTCCTGTGCTGTTTCTTGCAGCTTGACATATGCACAGGCATGATTCATCCCTGCCAAAGCGAAACAGGGTCATCAGCAATCTTTCCAAAACCATGATAGCTGGGTTGAGGGAGGAGAGGTTATTGTCCAAGTGTCTCTAAGAGCCCCAAGCTTAAAAGCCAAAGGCTTGGTTTAGCTGAGCACAGAAAAGAAACCCCTGCAGTCACTTTGTGTTTTTCTTTGACTTTTCATTACTTTCGCTAGAACAATCTGAAGCATCTTATTTTGAAAGACAGCTCTGTTTCAGCGCTCTGCATATACCGTTTACGCTCTCTTCTGCCCTCACCCTTCACAAGAGCGAGGGTAGGATCCTTCACAAGAGCAGGGGTAGGGTATGATTCCCAAAGTCTGTATTGGCACCTTTTCGTCTACAATGCAAACTTTAAATGGCAGGTCTGTGAAATCCTATCAGTTGAAGTAAACCTGTGAGATAAACAGCACATGGAAAAAAGATCCCTAAATACATGCATATACACACTCACACAAAGCTCAGGGGAGACCGGGGCTGTATCTTGGGCTTTCTTTACTCCACATAGCCAGGGCTCAAAGATAATATCCTGGTATTTCAGTGCTGCTGAGGAAATATCCCAACAAATGTGAGTTTGGTTGTATTTCAATCAGCTCTATCAGCAAATCTGCAAAAATTCCTGGAACTGGGACAAAAAGGATCACACAACTGAATATCTGAAAATATTCACAGCGGCAAACAGATGTTGCTGCATCCAGAAGAGATGCAGGAATTGCCCAGCCAAGGATGCTGGTATGGCTGTATCAGTTCTGCTGCTAAATGCTTCGGAAAAACCTCTCAACCGCTGCAAAACAGAGACAGTTGTGCTTTTCTAAAGCCCTCGTTGCATAATACTTCCACATAATCACATACCTGGGTGAATTTCTAGCACAGTTAGGGTGTAGAGGCATGGAGGGGGAATATTTCTACGTCTCATGAAATTCATATAATGGATCCACAAAAGGCTATGATTTATTTTAACAGCATGCCCCGACCTGAGCACATTCCCCACTCTGCTGCTGGGAAAACTTGTGCTGAGTTTGGCCAACCCAGCCCTGCAGTGGCCAAGCAAAACTAGTAATGAGCCCTGTCAGCAGACACCAGTGTACACCAGTGCACACCAGTGCAGAGGAAAAGGCCTGACTCTTCCCAACATCTGGCCACAGCACTAAAATCCTACTTTATCAACCAACACCCACCAAAAAGTCTCAAAGTTATGCGAGTCCAAGCTCAGGCCAAGGTGCACTGAAGTGAATGCCAAAGTTAGCCTTGACTTCTGCAGACACAGCACAAGTCCCATAGTTGGCAGTGGGTCTACAGCAGCAAATCTAATTTATAGATTACTTTTCCAAATTCAGCAATATTTTCAACATAATTACAGCAGTACGAGGCTCAGTGTTCAGGTCTTGGAAGATCTCTAGGCATCACAGTATCCATGTATACCTACTGTTATCTCTGCTGCTGTGGAAAGCGCTCTTTAGGGAGAGCCTGTTTGCCAACAAGTGGTTCTACCTACTCCAAAAACCTGGATCTGAAGAAAACCCTCTGAGATCCTGTACTGACAGATTAAACTGTTCCCTCTGGAATGACTAGCTTTTTTTCCTAACCTGGAAAAATAAAGCCACCACTACAACACAGCGGTGGGGGGTTTTTTTTTTTTTCCGAAAGCTTTTCCATACTAGTCAAAGAACCACCAAAATGGACGAACGGTCAAATGAGCTGCAGAGTTTCCACCAGTTTGCAGAAGAGCATAGCAAAGCATCTGCTCTGTCCTTCCCATCTCAGTTTTGTAAGACTAAGGCGTCTAAGAAGATTTCCGCTTGTTAGGAGTGTCACAGTAGTACCTCCCACCAGCAACAAAGTCAAAATTAATGTTAAATTAGCATTAATATTTAAAATAAGTTATTCTATTCCATGCTTCTCTGTTTGTGAGGAGATCAGGGTAATCTCTCTGAGGATTTCCAGTCGGCTTCCCTGCCAGGGTGTCTGCTAGATGAGAACTGATACTTTACAGCATTTGATCTTGTTCAATATTACAGCATCTGGAACATGGTCGAGATGCATGGTTTCTTCAAAGAAGTCCTTGCCTGGGACTTCTGAGTGGGGAAGGTAGTTGAATTACAGTTAAAAATTACAGGGCTTGGAGCAAGGAAAGGTCTTTTTTCCTGCTTGCCCTTTCCAGCAACCTGTCTGGGGACGTCCCAAAGTGGGTCCTGCTCCAACTGCACACCCTGGCTCCCCACTCCTCTCCCTCCTGCTCTACCCAAGCTGATGTGACAAGAGCAAAGTCTTCCTCCCCACCACCCCTCTCCCTGCACAGGGTTGCTCGCCCGGAGCCTGGGCTTCTTCCCACACCTCCCACCGACCAGGGCATCGCTGACACCTCCTGACCTAGCCCGCAGACAAAGGAAATTGAAATGTAGAAGCTGTGACTCAAGGGGAGAGTAAAATGCGATGTTGCCTGCAGCTCACTGCTTCTCCAGCCTTGATGCACGGGCTGGGATCACTGGGGACCAACAAGCTAGACGTTTCCCTGCCAGACCTTGCCTCTTTTATAACCAGGTGTCTCCTCTTTGAGATTGCAGTGTTTCCCAACAAGAAACATTCCCCCCTGCAGTGAGGGGGAATAGTGCTGGTGCACACCAGCTACTCTAGAAAAGACTCTGGGGATGGTCTGGCAAAGGGACAAATAGTCCTTGGCAAAATTGATGCTTGGTGGAAGCCGTGCAAACACCCCTTTAGCATAACTGCTCAGCAGCACCCCTAAAAGCAAACCTCCCCTGCATGCTGGGTCCCCTCAGAGGGTGCCCCAAAGACAACCTCACATCTTCCCCCTTCCCCAATCCTGCTAGCACCCTACAGAAGCAGTGGCTGCTTGGGCTCTTCCCAGGAAGGACCCCCTACCAGTGCTGACTGCAGGCCCCCTGCCCAGGACAGCAGGACCCCCACAGCCCCAGGCACCACAGCGCAGGGAGAGCCCCAGCCCCAGCAGCCCGCTCGGGCGTCTGGCACGCAGTGACGGCTCTGCAGTAATTAGGTTGCAGTCAGAAACGAAGCCTTTGACTGGAGGCGTTGGGGGCCATCTGGTCGAGCTGTGCTAGCGTACTGCTGCACGCTGACCCTCTCTTCCCTGGCCCGGCGGCTGAGTGGTCCAAGCGCCTGGCTCCACAGAGGTGAGACTTGCAGGGATGCCGGCCCGAGAGGGGAAGGAGATAGGATTCCGTGGAGGATGCAGCAGAGGGACATAAGGACCTGCAGAGCCACAAGCGGTGGCAGAATGTCCCCTCCCGCTGGTCCAGGCACCAGCATCTGTTGGCCACTGCCGCTGCACAGGAGGTAGCTGAGGAGATGCGCAGTTGCCAACAGATGCCATGCCATGCTGCAACAACCACCATCCTGAATGGGAGTGGGAGCAGGACACAAGCCCCTCACAGTGCCTGGCACGCTGGGGAGAAGCATCTCTCCAGGGAGACCTCCTCCCACTCACACCCTTTCTCCCAAGCTGGTGTTTGAGCTTAGGTGTCCAGAGAGGAAGGTGCAAGGCCCTGGGTATTATCACACATTGCGGTGGTATTAATCAAACCCTTCCCATGTTGTACTGGAAATGCAAAGCCTTCTCCCCCAGTATACAGCACTGCCGGTGAGATGCCTGCTGTCTTCACATCCCAAGTGCCCCCATGAAAAACCCTAACACATCAAGTCATCGGGGTTAAACAGCACCAGGCCACCAAAGGGTTAAAGCCAGAGAGGTTATTGCAAAGGAAATATGAGATGAGACAGAGCTCAGCCTTAATACATTGGAGGGTAAAAACCTCAGGGAGGCTTTTGCTGAAAATCTTAATAGGATCAGCCTACGGGATCCACTTTCACCCAGAGGTCAGTGCCCACGTATCAGCTAGCAAAGGGGCCAGGTGCCCTCCCCGCACCAGGCTGGCTACAAGGACGTGTCCCCTACAGCCCTGGGGAGCCCACAGCTCACCCCTCCTCGACCTGCTCTTTCTCAGCAGGACCCAGGGAGCTGCTCCCAGGCTCCTGGCTATCCCTGCCCCGGAGCCTGGCTGGAGGCCCAGATCTTGCCTTCACACTGCCCAGTGTACCAGCTGGCCCTCATATGCGGCACTGGTGAAATTTCATTCATTGCAACGGCTGTTAAACAAGATCCAACAAAGAAGCTCTACTCGCACTTCTTTGGCTCCCTCCTCGTATCCAGCCTTATTTTATTCTGTGGAAATAAGCCTGCAGGGATCATTTCATTTACGCTGCTCAGCACTACCAACTCCAATAATGTGATTCCTCATTTTCATCACCAAGGGATGTAAATTTGCCCCAAAGAGCCCATGATCCACCCACAAAACTCTCCCCTGAGCCAGACAGAAGAGGAGCAGAGGGAAGAAGATAATGGCTGGGACAACCTAGAATAACAGGGAAAAATCCAGGAGGAGAAGAATCGTGAAGAAAGGGAGCAGGAATAATCTGCATTGCTACTTTATGGATTCTTCAAGTAAAGCTGAAAAATGCTGTATTTCAAAAATCCCCCCTGACCCGGGCACACCTCTAGCCACTGCGTTCTGCCCCTGGACCTCTGCTGCATTCACAATGAAATGTGAACAAAAGCACGGAGAAGTGGCCTGTGGAGTTGGGATGCTGAGTGTCACAGCTCATCACAGGGTGGAGAAAAAAAATGCCCCAGAGCTCTGACAGCTCAGCTCTGCATGTCACATCAGTGCCCATTGAGGAAAGCAGGCACAGGAGATGTCTCCGTACAAAAAACACTCTACGTGAAAAAGGCCACGTCTGTGGGAGGGGCAGGGAGCTCAAGGGGCCAGTGGAGATATTTCAGAGAGGAATGAAAGGTTCAGTTTCAAGCTACCTATAAAATTAAAGTTAAAAAGACCATGTCTAGCTGTACAGCTTCCTACCAAGGACTGAAATTCCTTTTCCATCACATTTTCCAAGTATTGATGGCCAAAGTATCACGCATGGTATTTGTGTTGTGGTTAACACCCTCCCAGGAGGTGGGGGAAACACTCTGGTTTGAAGCAGCAGGCTCAGGTCAATGCGTACATCTGAACGGCGACACCAAATTTTTGTGACCCAAGACTGACTTCCCGAGGGAGAAAAGGGCACCCCATGGGCTCAGGTTCACAGAGAGCTTGCCCCTGGCTAGGAGCCACTGACATGGTGAGTGGCATCAGCATCCCTCTTTCGCACAAAACCACTGAAAGTGGATGCACCCAAAACCCAGCAATGCATGGTCCATGCAGGACCTGATGAGGGAACAAAGGGAGAAAAGCTGGACTATTCCTCACTACTTGCAATTTGGGGAACAAATACTTGCAGATCCATTACAGCATCTCTCCTCCTGCCTGCGGCTACTGGTCTGACTGGTGCCATCACAACGGCCAGACAACATTGTCTCCTTTGAACTTCAGGCATTCACCACATAAGAGCTCACCACAAGAACTGAGAGAAGATGAAAGTTTTCAGAATGGTTTCCAGGGCCTGGGTAATTCAGAAGGTTGCCAGCAGACCTGGGGGACTTTCATCTTGAAGTTGCTGGTTCCTACACAGTCTCACTAGGAAGGCAGACTGATAGCTGATGGCCAACTTGGGGTCCATCTCACATACAATAAACGACTATGACATCCCAGAAAAAAAGGGCAAGCTTCAAAGAGACAACAGACATGCTGAGTGTACCAAAGATATGCAGTTAAAAATAACTAATACCAGAAATGCTGCATAAAGTAAACATTACATCAATCTCCAAGAGTGATGTTTTAGAAGACACTTGTGGAAGCAGTCCTGTATATACCCACAGTGAAGTTCTGTGCACTTTCCCGGTGTCTCAGAGGGGTGGAAACAATTTTGAGATCTCTGCCTGATATTTGCTGTCGAGGTAATGTCTCCTAGAAGTGCCTCCTGAGATCTTCAGAAAGGCAGAGAGTGAAGGCATCCCAGCCAATCACCCTACCTCGTCATCTGTGGTTGTCACCACCAGCTGTGCCTGCTTTTCCAGGAGAAAAAGCCAGCTGGAATTCCTTACTTCCCAGAACATACTAGACGGGCCCTGTTGTGTTAGAGGTCTCTAAACAGTCTTTGCTTTCTCCTGGCCCTGGCTGGCATTCAGCTCCTATCTAAGCTTGAGGACTCCTTTCATCCTAATCTGTACAACTGGTGGTGCTATTCTTATTCAGAGAAACATCTAATTCATAGAAACGTTGTTCACAAATGGGAGCAAAAAAGCCTTGTGCACTGGAGGAGAAGCTCTTCACAAATACGGGGTCGCAGCAGAGCTCACCCTCCCTTCCTGCGGCAGCCCCATCTGTCATGTCTTTGCTACCCTGATGCCATTATCTGACATACCATATCCATCTATTCCCTCCTCCCCATCCTTTTTAACTTGTCTCTTTCCTCAGGCTGTCTCCAGTCCCCAGGCAGATCCACAGATCGATCTAATCCATTCGGTTTGAGACAGAAAATCTCTTCTCCCCAACTCCTCTTCCAAAAGCCCCAACACTCTCTCCAATCTCTTCAACTGTCTGATTATTGATGTTGCACAATAATGAAGCCAGATTTGGCACCGAAAGACTCCTCCAAGAAATACCCAGCCCCACCACCTCACTCAGGTGACCACAGGAGAAAAGAAGAAACTCTTGTTCCTTTCCTTGTAGGATCTCCAGGCAGTTGGTGACACATCCCTTGCTCACTCCAGCAGCGACTCTCGGCAGCTCAGAGGATTTTTTGGAACAGATTACTCATACTCAGTGCCTCAGGTACTCTGTCTGCATGCAGCTTTTTGGGGGTGGGGCACGTGGCTAAGGGATAGCATGGGAGAGCATCCCCATTTGAGTTCTCAGAAGACCTACACAGCTAAGTCCAGGCTGTGTCAGTAGCACAGCTAAACCAGAGGTGGCAATTCAGCCACCTTCTCCAAGCTACTTTGAAAAGCTTCACGGACACAGACAAACAAGGGTGAGACGGAGAGTGAGAGGAAAAGCGGAAGGATAAGGAGGGGTGAGGTCCAGGAGAATTTAGGGATTTGCCTTGTGCTGCTCCCTGAAGGGAACATCACGCTTGTCCAGGCTTACGTTACACAAGATAAGTGATGCTTGCCTGGCCTCACAGGCACCCACCTCTATGGAGTATCGCCGGCATGGGGACAAACTCCTTTGATTCCGTGAGCTGCTGACTTGGGCGTGAGCCCATCATACATGGACTGATGAGAGCCCACAGCAAGGAGAGGGACTAGGAGGGAACGCACCCTGCCAGCCCCTGCGAGCGTGGCTCTGGGACATAACAGCATCACCCCTGTGTGGGGAATCACCAATAGCTCTGCAAACACCCAGGGCACCGCAGTGCCTCCCCTCATCCCTGCCATTTGCAGCTGGGGAGAAGTGGGTTGTCAGCGGGCAAATCCCACCCCGAGGTCTCCTGGGTCTGTAAGGGGACTAGTGCCAAGACAGCGCATGTGACAGCAGTGGAGGGCATGTCCTGTTTGAGCATCTCCATCTTGTCCTCCATCCAGGGAAGAGCATACTTCTCTCCTTGCTCCATCTTCAAACCAAGGCTCAGTAGGAATACAACGTCCCCTCAGACACACCAGGAGGTTTCCTAATTAGCCAAAGGATCTTCCATAAATAAAATTAAGATGTCTGCCCCAGACCAGCAGTATATTTCAAAATATTATCTGGCTATGAAAAAGGATATTTTTAGCATGTTACAGACTTCCCAGTTCTTCAATAAATTTAGAGAGCTTGACAGGCATTAGGGAAGTCCTTGCTCCCTCAGCCAGAGGGGTGACAAAGACAACTCGGATGCAACAGAAAGGCTTAGGGATCATTGGCAGCAGCCAGTTAAGGCTGAATTCAGGTGTATCAGGACAGAGAGATCTCCAGCAGCTTCATAATGGAGTCTGTATTAGAAACAGTCACCTTCTCATAGGCAGGGTGTGAAGAGTCCTTAGGGTTTGTGCTCAGCAGCCAGTGCACCTTGGCAGGGGCAGGAAAGCAGATGTCCTGGAGAGCATCAGCAGAGGACAGAAGAGAAGACCAGGAGGACTTACCATGGCGTAAAGCTGAGAGGGAGGGGTGAGAGGAGGAAGAGTAGCCACAGCAGGTGTGCCTTCAGCCTCATCAAACAGGGAAAGTTTTGCTGACCACAGTGCTAATTACAGAGACATATGGGACGCACTTTTAACTGGCTAGGAAAGGAGGCAGAAATAAGGGTTGGAAAGAATGATCTACCAGTATGGGCTGGTAGGACCTAGAGAAGGTGGCAGAGAGAGTCATGGACCGGCTGTCCTGGGACCAAATCCATCTCTCCACGCTACCTAGAACTGGAAAGGCCTCAGCTGGAGTACAGGGTCCAGTTCAGGGTGCTGCATGTCCAGAGAGACATGGACCAAATGGAAGAACCCCACAGAATAGCAAAGAGAACAACTGGAGAGTGAGCAGGGCTGGTTTATTTGAGGAAAGGTTAAAGGAACTGGGATTACAGAAGAGGAGAATATGGGACAAAGTGCAACTTTTAGGCATAGCATTCAAAGATGTAAAAGGCTTATCCAGAAAGAATAGAGGGGAAAAAGGATCTGGGAAAAACATATTTTCCATGTCCTCGATGGACAGAATAAACAATATGAGGCTGGAGTTGGAGCAAGGCCAACTTAGCTTAAAAACTAGGTACCTCTTTGTAATGGGTTAGGATAGTGAAGACCTAGAACAGATTGCCTAGGGATATTGTAGATGCCTCTGCACTGGAGATCTTCAAGAACAGGCTGGAAAAACACCTGTCAGAAATGACATAGGTGCAAGTGGTTCTGCCTTAGGCTGAGATGATGCTGCATGGTGCATCTTTTGGATGGCCATGTTAAGGCCATGTTTCTCAGCTGAGCAAGCAACAGTCATTGTGCTTGGCTGGGACAGCAAAAGAGGGATATTCCTCTCTTCACAGTGATCATCTCTTGAACTTCATAGACTGTTGGCCATCCTTGTAATACTCCACAAAGTAAGCTGCTTCTCCAGAGGGAATTCACCAAGAGTCATCTCCTTGGCTGCCCACCATCCCCTGTAAGACAGGGCACTGCATTGACTGCCGTTGTTGTGAGGAAGGCTGGAAGCGGGAAAGTGAGAAATCTCTTCCAAGTAAAAGCAGGCATTAATTGTGACTACTGATGGTAAACTACAACAGCAGAGTAGTGGCATCCTCCTCTATAAATACCAGAGCCAACAGAGGATGAGCAACAAGGCTAATTTGAGAGCTGGCTAGCTGGGAGAAGAAAAAGCCCTTTGCTTACCCGGCTTGACCTCAAAAAGCCAGAGCATTACACTGCGTGCGCTGTGGTAGAGATGCTGTCAATCACCTGCCCTGCCAAGACACTTGGCCCCAGTGTTCAGGTGAGACAGACGATGAATTAAGGATGTGAGAATTGGTTTCACAGATCTGAGATCCATGTCCATTTTTGTAGCATCACCAGTTTTAGAACATCATTAAGAATCTGACATTTTTTACATTTCCCCCTTATTTCTTTTCATTTTCTCTTGCCAACAAGCTGCCAGATCCCAGCCAGAAATGCAGTCAGTGTGCTGAAATCTAATTGGAAAAGATAGTCTTGCTTCTAGCTGAATTACTAGAAGAAGTATCCAAATTTCACAAGAGAGACAGGAATGTCCCTTCTAGGTGTGGAGCCTGCATACAGGCTTCATAGTCCAGCACTTATCTATAGGGGAGAAGAAATGAGAGGAGCGTAGGGAGACATCTGTGTGGGTCTCTCCTGTCCAAGGATAGAGGTGTCAGACTGCAAGGATGCTTCATAAAGGGTGCAGAGCCACGTTCTGAAGGGTTCCTTGAGGTGGTAATTAAGGGACATTAAAGCCAGAAGGATGTGATAGAAACCACATCAATACCTTTTATGCCACAAGTTATAAAAGCTGGGCTTTCTAGCTTAAGTACTAGAGAGTCCCTTTGCTAGAGTTACATTTTCCTCTACTGCTCATTTGAACGACATCAGATGAAGAAGTGACTGTCATTGCTAGAGGGGCCACAACCACTTCTGTCATCACTCTGAGCTGGGAATCATGCTCCCTTTAAAAGAGGGCAGGAAAGAGCTCACAGACGCAGAGAGACAGAGATTCCCATCTAACCTGCTGGACTTACGGGGGTGGGGTGGGTGGGAAATGACATTCATTGAGAAATCCAAGGAAAGGATCTCTTACAGGCAGACCTCTCTATTATTCCTCTGACCTAGACTGCAGGCTAGAGGTTTTATGATTTACCAGCAACCGAGGACAGCACTCTAGTTTTACCCTGAAAGCAGGACGTTGTTAGCTGTAGGAATCCCTGGACTTCACCTGGTTGACACAGTTCTGATGTGCCATGGCAAAAATAAAAGAGACGAGACATTGTTGTCCTTCCCAGCCTAGAGGAATCCAGGTGACACATATCCCCCATTCTGTTCTCACTCAGGAGTCTGAGAAAGCATCGCTAAAAGAAAATCAGAGGAGGATGTAGTTATGTATGCATGTGCTAAAGTTAAGAAGTGCAAGTGTTAACACTGCAACCTCACATTTAAATGTGACAAAGTGGGAAGATCTGCATAGAGAACCCCGGTAGATTTATTGCCTAATAGCTTTTTTTTTAAAAAAAAAAAAGCTATTCATAAGTATTTCAAATACTATTTACAATGTTTTCGTGGGTATTAAATACTTATTTACTCCAGAATCATACAGTGTGCTCTCTCTGAAGGCTGCTGGGAAGGACTGTTGACATCTACGCTCAGAGCTGACATCCCTGTGATGACCCCGAGGTCTGACTGCATTAATGCTTTCTGAAAAGATATACAGGGCCTGTGCTCCAGCTGTGGTGCAGGAGGAGAGGTCCGGTGCAGCACTACGGATAACTCCGCATCCCCTCTCTCTCACCCCTCCAGCTGCCCAGGCTGGACCCCGCAGTGCTCTTGGAGCCACAGCCCGCATCCCTCCAGCACACACGACCACTGATGCCGCTGACTTCCCTCCAGCCATGATGGTCCCTTCTCTGTGCTGCAGGAAGTACTGGTGCCAAAGAGCAGGAATCTCATGGAGGAGATTTGGGAGAGCCCGTCGCCAGCACTGGTGGCCACCTCCTCCAGGCAACATGAATTTTACCTGTGCCACTTCTTAACACACAACCGTCTAACCTTTTTTCTTTTTTTTTCAAATCCTCCAATAACAGAGACTGCACAAGCCCCACAGGCTATCCACTCTGGAGTTTAAAACATCCCAACGGAAGCAGGGGAAGAACAGGGATTTCATCGCTAGTGCAGCACTGCTATCACCTGTAATTAGACACCACTGCGTGCTGCGGCACTAGGCTGCAGGGAAATGCGCCACACACTAGCCCCACGGATTACATGCACTGCTTTTGAGAAACACAGAGAATTTTTTTAAACAGGAAAAAATTAGTAAGCCTAAAAACAAAGATATTTTTGGCTTTGGGGCTGTAGATTTTAGGAAAAAAAATATTGGCTAAAATGACACAGCTGGCTGCTAACCCCTTGGAAGCCAGGTGGCCGAGCATCGCATCGGTGCCAGCCAGGACATTTCAGGGTAGGTTTTTCTTTTGTCAGATTTACATCACTCCCAGATTGCTGAAGATCTGCAAAGACACTCTGACTCGAGCCCTGAAGAAGCAGATGACCTGTCTCGCTCGGCTGCACCAAGGCTGTAAGCCCAGCTCCGTCTTGAAGCTGAGCTCTGTCTGCTGGTGGGTCTGTGGAGCAGCAGTGATCCCTTGGGGACCGGGCTGCATCCCCACCAGGGACTCAGTGCTCTGCTCACTGATGCCAGCCCTCCTCCTGCTTCAGATTTACTGCTACTTCTGGCAGTCAATAAAAGTCTGCAATGCACTAGGCAGGAAACCTCCCTTCTCCATCCCTCCCACCCTTCCAGCTAGAGAGATCTGGGAAGATTTATTACAGCAATAAAAACAAAAGAGACGGAAAGATCTGGGGGAGCCTCCAAGGCAGGCTGTGCTTCAATAAAGCCCAAGCAGGCTCTTGGGGGGGATGCTGATCTCCAGGAGAGACCACACCAAACAGCGGCAAGCAATTCATCTGCTGGAAGGGGAAATGTCAGCCCACGCTCATGTGATACCCTGGTGGGAGAGCAGGAGAGATAATTCAAACAGGAGGGAGTATTGGGCTCCGGGTTTTTAAAGCCGATGAGTGGAAGAGCAGCCAGATGGGAAGGGAGATGCTCAAGCAGGGGAGCCAAGAAGCAGCCACACAAAAGCGCTTCCACCTTCCTACTCCCATCACTGCATCTCAGGCCCAGGCCATGGTGATAACCATTGCTCGGGTCCCAAAACTTCACCCACTCCTGCCAAGGCACTTCACCCATGGCACAGCACTGCCCGCTCTCTCCCGCGGCAGGGTAGCTCTGAGGGCTGAGCGGTCCCCACATCACCATGTGCCTTGCACTGCTCCAGCAGAGATAATATGGAATCTCTTCTGTGAGAGCCTTTTCCTCACCTCCACTCCTACTTGGCAGGAGGGACAGTCAATAAAACTGAACTCCATTCCCTCCCTCCCAGCCCTGGGGTCCCTTACTGAGGCCTTCAGGTAGATGGGACATGAGATCAGGTCTCTCTGGCTCAGGGCAGGGACCATGCAGGTTTTGCAGCTCCTTCCCTCCCTTCACAAAGCCCCTGCAGGTCCACACACTCCCACACTGGGATAAACCCACAGGCAGCCTGAAATTCCCTGGGAGACGCACTCCCCACACAGATCTCCATCACCCTCAGCACCCAGGTTGGCTCCTCATGGCCAGGCTGGCACCCACCAACCTTCTCCTTGGACAGATGCCACACGTGGTGTAATGCCACGGCAAGGGCTGTGCTTTTTCATCTAAGGAGAAGGGAGAGAAACCCTTTAAACCTAAGAAAGAAAGAAGGAAAGAGAAAACGTGTTCCTTAAGGAGGAGGGAGGATTTTGTAGCAGAGAAAAGCCCTGGTGACCCTGGAGGTTTCAGTCCCATCCTTCCCCTCTGCAGAGCTTCATGATTTAACTTCACAAAACCGCCTCCTTGCCTTAATTTCATCTGCGGAACAGGGTGTTAGGTCTGTAAGGGATGCTAGAAGGTGCTACTGAAGAGCAAAGTTGCTGCTCTTGTGCTGGCTGTAAGGCAGGGTCCCTGCCCTGCTGCCTCCCAACCCGGAGCGGGCAGCTCCACGGCAGGGCATCGCACTGGGACCGGGATACTTTAAAAGTCCTTTTACTGCTTGGGATTTTCACCCACCTCTGAAACAGATGTTCCCTGAGCTTAGCCACCAGTTACCCTGAAATTACTTTTAACTCACGCCCAGATTTCCACACAGTAAGGCAACACACAAATCTCAGTTAAAAGTTATTCTGTACCCCAAATCTTGCCCCAGATGCAGATGTGTATTCACACCTGCATTTCTGACAACACAGAAACACGTAACCAACTTGTACCTCCTGAATGACTCTAGATGAAGTGGGCCTAAGGGTGTACACCGGGGTTGTGTTGAGCAGCCCCCATCCCATCTCAAAGATCTCAAGATACAACAGCAGCTTGACTCCAGGACCACTGTGTTTCAAGAGAACAGGAGGGAACAGGCAGTACTTTGGAAAACAGCACTAAAACACAGTAACCCCTTCCAACACTGATTTACTTGGTACTGTTGACTAAACAAAAGCAACTACCAAAAAATCAGGTAGAGAATTAATCAAGGAGGAAGTGATTTTCAGTCCTCATTTTCAATAAGTAAATGTATCTGTGCTCAAAGCTTACTGTGCTCTTAAATAATTGGTTAATTCTTTCCCTCCGTGCACAGCTCTTCAGTTCACCTTTAAAAGAGAGAGATGGATGACTTAGAGTCCAGCATCCCAAAAGCAAATCTCCGCTCCCCACGCAAGAGGCAGTAATTCAGCACGGCTACGCTGCCATCAGTCATGCCTCTCATCTTCCCCATGCACCCCTCCTGTCACTCCCTGGCAGGGGGAAACGGGTGGTGGCTGCTCCCCACTATGTCAGTTTTGGAGGTGGGAAAGATAGCAAAGGGGTCACCTTGCAAACACTGCCAGCAAGTCGCATGCGTCCAGCTCAGAGATAGATAGGTGGTGGTCTCCTTTGTGATTGCCTGGCTTTGCTAATTAGAGGTTTTAAATGTTAGAGGGAGACATGTTTAGCCCCTTCAAATGTGGTTAGTGTTAGAGGGACTCTGTAATTTGGGGGGTTTTTTTGTTGCTGGATTTTTCACTTTGGGTTTTTTTTTTTCCCCTCCCAATGGTTCTCATATGAAACATGCTCAGTTTTCAAGTCAAAAGATTACTATTTCTATTTATTTATTTATTTATATTTAACTACCACTTCTGCAAGCCCAGCCGAGCATCTGAAAGCCAGACAAGGCCTTGTCTACTTTGCCCAGTAATAAAGGCCCTGCAATTATACAGAAAAGCCTGGTGCTGACAGACAAGCTAGAAGGCATCCCAGTCTATTTTTCCACAGCTATCTTGTTTGTAGAAGACTGAGAATAGCTTACCCATGCCGCCTGCGCAAACAGAGGCAATACACACAAAGAGACCAAGCCTTGGATAACATTAAAACTGAGAAGTTGGTAAAGAAAGGGAATAGACAATTATTCTTTTTAAGTCCTGTACCCATCGTGTCCCCTGTGGCTCTCTGCATGGCACAGCTAGGGAAGCACACCATGCCATGTAGTCAACATCACGTCGACAGCTCTCCCACAGCCCTCGTGGGAAAAGCCCAGCACCATGGTGCAAAAGCCAGCCACCAAGCCTGCAGGAGCCAGGGCACCATTCCCCACTGCTCTTCCAGCACCGGTACCTCATGGGGAAGGGGCAGATCTCAGTGGCCGTGCCCTCTCCAGCAGGCTGGAGCGAGACCCCTCTCAGCTGGGGCAGAATTGATACCAAACCCTGCAGGGATTTGCACAAGGCTTCGAGTTGCCACCATAGTCTCTGCTTACCCCGTCCAGGTATCTATTTTAAACCAAGCACAAATGCGGTCCTTCAGTAAAGAAATGCACCTACTGATCAAGTCTCCATCTGAAGGGAAGACTATTCTTCTCCCCTTACCTCTTCGAACAAGCCCATTAGCTTTAGTTATCAAGGGACATCTCACACAGGCAGACATGTCCAAGCTACGCAGTGTCTACACCAGGAGAGTGGGGAAAGTACGCATCCTCACAGTAGCACACGACCTCATGCAAGTGATGAGAAGTAGCTCAGATTTCAAAGCTAACCTGTTTTAATTCACACAGTGAGATTTATAACATAGGTAGGAACATTTAGATAGTTTTCAAACACTTGCTTAAGAAATACAGTATTGAGATTGCTAAGCTGGCAATACCTTGAAAGTAAAATATAAAAGATCTTTCCTTCCACCTGAGAGAAAATGTTCTTCTATACTTAACATATAAATAAATACATTAGACCCAGGGGTGTAATGCAGCAAGTGATTTCATTCCATTCAGCCCAACGCCAAGCAATAGTTTTTGCATTGCTACTGAAAGATGCTAAGCTGTGAGCTAATGTGCAGTTTAATGAATGTACTTGAAAAACCTCTTTGGTCCCTAGAAGGAAGAGATGCTCAGTCCTGTGTGGACCATGACACTGAAGATGCCCTGCCTTACATGAGTTTTGGATTCTGCATTCCCCTGCTCTCAGCCTATGTCGCTGGATATGTGTAAGGACCCGATCCTGCATGAAGCTTTGCCGAAGCCAGCGCCCTGCCATGCTGGCACCCAGTGCAGGACAGATGCCTTCAGCTTCATCCTTACCTGCAGCTGGGCAGGCTGCTAAGGCAGCCATCTCTTCTGACTCTGTTCCAGTCTTCCTCAAAATCACTCCAACCCTTCTTACATGTCCCCTGTTAGGGCAAAGATGCTCAGTCCCGGGCCTCCCTGGAACAGAGCGGTGCAAAAAGCAGCGACCAGGGACAAGACCCAGGGCAAGAGACCTTCCATGATAATGCAGCATTAGGGAAAGTAATGGCTCCTACGTTACCCTCATTTCGCAGCCAGCAGGGATGCAGCTTCTTCACTGCTGCACAGCAAACCAGAGGCAGCTCTGGGAGAAGCCAGCTTCCCCCATCTTCCGTGCTACAAAGCAATGGCTGGAAAAGGGAACTGGCCAGGAAGGTCTACAGTAGCCACAGGCATTTCGGCAACAGATTTAAACAGATTTGCCTGCTTGCAGCTGTCCCAGCTGCCCTCTGAGCACTCCCAGCTCACTGAGTCTGGCCAGCCGAACCACCCCTGCACAGCCTTTATGCTAAACTGGGAACCTTGGTCCTAGGCTGGACTAGATGCCCCCTCACACACCCTTTCACCACTGTTTTGCTGCAAGGACTGCTAGTAACTGAGCAGAGACACTTCCTAAGCTCTACCCCTTAGAGTTGCATTGTATAAGGCTGTTAAGCATGGCCAAAATGGGAAAATATGCACAACTGTATCACCACTGGGAAAAAAACCCAACAGAAATTATATCTAATCTAATCCCAGCCTACTCAATTACGGCAAACGGAGCCGTAATAAAGGTGTGATTTCTCTTTCCATCAGCAAAGGTGGATTTTGCCCCAGCAGTTGCTGGGAGTGCAGCGCAACAGACCCATGTCAGGCTGAAATCCAAGCTGTGCCTGTACCGAGTGCTCCGCAGCTAGCACTGCAGAGGAGCTCCGCTGTTCCCAGAGCACAGGAGCGCTCCTGGGTGCCCCGGTACGATGGCACAGTCCCGGATGGTGGTTCCAAATGGCCTTTGCTGGTTTTTTTGAGGACTCTAGACCTACTGCAGCCTGTCTGCCTCCCCCCATCTTCCAGGTTTAGCAGGAAGGAGGACACATGCTTCAGACATCGTGTAAGAAAACTGCAATCCAACAACACTGGGAAGGGCTCGTCTGCCTGGGGACGCTCCAGAAGATTAAGCCGAATTAATTAGGAGCGGGAAGTTAAGGCATGAGAAAGCCCTGTGTGGATGCTCACAGTCTGAAGCAACATGACCTCAGTTCAGTTTACCTTAATCTTCCTGTAAAGGCAATTAGGCTAGAGTAAGGTCCCAGGAATGAGCTCATCCATACAAGGATTTAACAGACTTTAACTAACGTCTGCAGACAAACCCTCAATCAATAAAACCACAACTGGTCCAGCCCCGTTTTGAGAGACTCAAGTCTGACTGTGCTCAACGTACAGCCACCAGCCTAGACACCAGGAGCACCGTGCCTCAGTTTTATTCCTTTTCCAAGTTTTCCAGTTTCTGGGCACATCTTCATCTCTATGCTAAGAACCAGATATTGTAACAATTACCAGAAATTTCATGTCCATCATCACAGTAGAGGCCAGAGCCACCACAAGCTTCCTGGAGAGCAGCATGGCCATAGCCTGGACTCAATCACTCCAAACATACAGTTGCTACTGATACAGCTAAATAGCTATTAGTGACTGCAGTCACGCTCTACCCCACCAGCTCTGGTCAGCACAGAACATTTCTAGATGCCAGCCTATCACTATCGTTTGGATGTTACTTTATTATTTTGTTGCGCAAAGATAAGCGCTTGTTCCTTGATTGCAATAGTAAACCAAGAGAAAGATGTCGGCACTCAGCCATTTGGAGAAAAAAAAAAAAAATGCCACTAAAAAGCATGATTTGATTTTGCTGCAGAAAATGGTGCTTGAGTCTGCGGTCTTAGCTCAGCAGTGTTCTGGCACACCTACTACATCAACCAAGTTATGGGGCAATATAGTACATCAACCAAATTAAGGAGCAATATACTACATCAACCAAATTAAGGGGCAATAACAAGAACTCTATGATGCCAGAATTAATTTTGTCCTATGGCATGACAGAGATGTTTACCCAAATGTAATTCTTTCTCTTCACACCCAGTGTAGACATCAACAACGTAACCACCTCTCGTTATTTAAATACCACAAAGGCATATTATATCAGTACGTGCAATACCTCTCAGTACACTGAATCTCTTTATGTACTACAGACCAAACTTCTCAGTCATTCATGAGAAAAGAGTTTAGTACACTGCTCTTACACAACATACTAGAAATTAAATATAACAGCACATATAAGAGAGAACTGCTGCAGGCATATTTAGGCCACCTAAGTTTTGCAGCTAAAATAGCTCCAAAGTTAACTGTTTCACCCTCCAAAGTGAAGTGCTAATGGACAGTGAATGGCATAACACACAGCCATTGACTTGGAAGGGAATTTTTGCCTAAAAGGCTTAGAGCAGCGGCTTTCAGCCTGCCATTTTGACGGCAGACTGCGGACTGCTCCTGAGGGATTCACGAAAGGTTACTGCAAAAAACAAGATCACTGTACACTGTAAAACAAAGCCAGATGTTTCTAAAGGGGCTTATATATCCCCTTAGAATATTTTGAAGGTGCCAAAAATAGAGAAGAGCTGACAACCCCTATACAAGGGACAAAATCCTTATTTTATTTTGCCTGGTTTACACCAGTATAACTCTCTTAATGTGAAGGGAGCATCTTCTGATGCATACCAGTGGCTCAGTTAAAATTAAGAGAGAATTAGGCATAGGTCAATTCAGCTGCACATGGCAGGATCAGGATAATTAAAATGGTGAGAGTACAGCGGACTGCAAAAATCCAACAAGATGTTTCACATATGAAGTTCTGTGTGTAGAAGACACTGAGAGTACATTTGATTATCAGATCAACAGATTGTAATTGTGTAATTAAATACCATTTTATAACTATACACACTGGGGGCAGAACTAATGTTCTGCTTGGCATTATTGACTTCTAGGACTTAATCATGCAAATGGAACATTCTCGTAATGAGATTTTTTAAAATAGTCTCTCTTGGATTTAAATGGAGAATGCAACAGGAGAGAGGTGGCTCTCCATCCCAGGGAAGGATTTCACACAAACCCACCCTCCGTTGGATGTGCCACATGCTCGCAGCGCTCGGGAGGCCACGGAACAGGGGTGCACCCCTGCAGTCCCCCTTAGCGAGCATCCTGCCCCAGCTGCCGCTTCAGGCAGCCTGCACAGGCGGGGGTTACCGGGACACGGCGTAGCCACACGCAGCTCCACGCCGTTTACTACAGAACAAAAGTCATTCGAACAGCGGAAAGGAAAGCTAAGGAAAAGCAAAACAGGAACAGCTGCAACACACAGTGTTCATAAACATCTGTATCAGAAACTTCAGTGTGTCCAAAGTCTCCGTTTCGTGTGGTTCCCATGGCTGAACACAGTTCAGCAACCGCTAGTGCAGAACAAAGCTATGTTCCCTGCCTGATGCCAAAAGTGCCATCAAATGTCTGTCCTGCTTAGGCATACTGAACATTAAACACCATTTAGCTGGGCCCGGCAATGTCCCAATTTGCCACTAATGGTTCTGCGTCAAGGTGCAGCACTCCGTGCTCTGCACAGATAACTAGCGACGGCAGGAGGTACCTTGGCCCTGCCCAGCATCAAGTCTAATTCAGGAAGGAGCAGAAGGGAATGCTGTGGTCTCCTCTCTGTATTCTGGCTCCCAGTCACCAGGAACTTAGGGACCATCTGCACCCCAGTCTGTATCCCCTACAGCATGCTGAACACAAAGGGTTGTGCAAGAGACTGCCCTTCTAATCTCTTAAAACTTGTTTGCTGGAGGTGACACCAACATTATGTATGATGTTCCTTGGCTTTTCTTATGTTTGCATTACTTGCCAATCCTGGCTCCTTTCTCCAAGGACTTTCAAAGCATATGAAGCCGAGGTGCACTTGGAGGTGAAAACACAACTGAACTGAGAGATGAAGGAGGGCTAGAGAAGGAGAGGAGATAAAAGATGCATATAGAAGTATACGCAGAGAAAATGGAGAGAAAAAAGAATATGAAACTCCATCTGGCTTCTTTCAAGAAAAATGGAGGCTTGGTCCTATTCCCAACTACACAAGCCCCTATTGTTTAATGAAGAATCAGTATTCAAACAGTGAACACAGTTAGCCCACTGTACAATACCCAGTTGTTCTCCATCCTCCCAGGGCGTGTTTGATGAATTCAGTCAATGCTGCTAACCTTAGGCTGGAGCATGGGTGGCTCTGTCACTGGATGGCACTGCTTACACAGGGCTAGTGCCAAAAGCACTAATTTAAAGACTGATCTCTTATAGCATTGGTCTGATAGCACAAACGTGCTGCCATGCCAATACCCAGGGCCCACAGCATCCCTTCTGGGATTTGCCGGCCGCAATTAGCAGGTGAACGTGCCACCTTCCGCGGGGCTGATGAAAGCACCTCAGTCCCTATTGATTGCCAATCAATAGCCACTTCCCATCGCTCCCTCTCAGTTTCTGCAGTAGGAAGTGTTAGTAATCAAATAAGAGTGGCAGGTTGATAAGATCCTGTTATCAGTGCACCAGCAAAATGGGATTCTAGATCTAATCTCCTGTGTCACATTTCCAACCCCCTATCACTGAGATTTAACCTCTCCGATGACTGAAGTATGTAAACCACAGCTGCCTGAGAGAAAATTTCCCAACCTCCATCCAGGCCAAGGAAGCCAATGGAAGAGCTAAATTCCTGCTCCCACTGAAACCCAGGGAGAGCAGGAACAATTGCAGGAAAGGATGGTAGGTATTACTGTGTACTGCATCGTCTCATTGCTTCCTATCGGGCTTCCAAGTCACTGCAAGAAACAAAAATGCCACGCAGCTGAAAGGGTCTGAATTGCCCTTTTATTTCATTTTTCAGAAAGAAACAGTACCAAAAATTGAGATTCTCAAAGAACATTTCACAGACTCTTTTTCTGGGCCTGTGAAGTCTCCACAGTCTCTCAGCTAGGAAAAGAAAGTCCTTCCACTCCACAGGGGACTTAAATATTTCAGTGCTTGCTTGCACTCCAGTCCTGGCAGACCTTGGTTAAAATCTCATGTAAATAGCCCAATTTCATGGCTATTTACTGACATGTCCTCATGGCACATAGCCATCTAGAGACACCTGGACTGCCTGAGAAGGAAAGATTTAAATAAGCTGCCATGACTGCATGGCTTTTTTTTTTTCGATCAAGTCCAAATGATGTGGAAGTAACTTTTCTAAAAAAACAGCAAATACCAGCAAAGAGATGGTTAACACAACTTTCTCCACCTGCTCTAACTGCGGGATTCTTTCTATCACACGTAAAAGGCTTGAGCTCAGGCCCTCAGAGGACTATTCTATTTAAAATTGAATGTTAACAGAAAAAAGAAGAAGAAATTCAACCAGACATCAAGGTTAAAAGACAGCCAGGCTGGCTGTTGTGTTACTCCACATGAAATACATGATGTTTGAGATCTCAAGAAGATGGTACTTCACCCCTCCTTATCATTAGCACCTTTTTTTACTATTATTTCTGGAATGTTTCATGCTGCTTTTTTCTCCCTTTCTGCCAAATCCGCTATGACACCAGTATCTGGAAGAGAGACCTGCTTTGGGGTCATGACTGCTGGGCCTCCGCCAGTTTCACACGATGACGTAGCCCGGCAGCACTTGCTTCTGACCCCGCAACCTCTGTGAGCTGGACTCTTAAAATTTAGAAACACCACCCGAAGGTCAAAGTAACAGATCACCAGAAGAGTATATTCCTGCATGCCCTCAGCCATTTCCAGCAGCCAACAACATCTGCGTACAGCTGTGCAGATGGAAAAATCAACAACACATGGTGAGTATTTATCACAGGTAGCCATCATGCAAAGGGACACCCTCTAATGCCACCCAGGGGGTTCAGCAAGGAGGACACTTGCCAGACTGGGATATAAGCTGCTACAGCAGGGCTGTGCTCTCCCCAGGAGCTCTGCCATGTGTCTAGTAACCAACACCTTAGCTGGGGAGGATCTAAGAGCACTCACCTCTTTCAGATGGGAAAAAAGCACAAAATGGACACTGGGTGGGAAATTCCAGCTCACCGGTTTTGCCTGGACATTCCCCAGAGCAGGGGAGAAGGTGGGCAGCCTGCGGAAACCTTCCCTTGACATCCCAGTGAGGGCCAGAGCTGCCTCCATGTTTTACAGGGAATAAGCCTCTATCACTGCCTGCAAAATCCCAAGTCAGTAGCAGTGGCTTATTGGGCTAATATTTAAGATGTGCTATGCTGTTGACTCACATCCACAGGGTCTGCCAGTTCCACAGGGTCTCACAGGGCCCACCCTTGGCAGCCACAGCCATTGAGACAGGAACAGCACAGGGGCACATAAATGTACGTGTGAGCATAACTTCTGGGTATCAGTTACAGATGGGCACTTAGAAATTTGTAGTTGAACATCAGCATTGCATAGGTGTCCAGCACTGTGGTTTCTCCACTGTGTTGCTGATATTGATCCTCCTTATATAGTTCACTGATTGCTGGTTAATTATACATCACTGATAAATCAATGCACCGCTTCAATCCCGATTTGGTTTAAACTGCACGAACCGAGTAGTTTTTTCCCGCAGCACAGCTCCTTCCCTGCAGAGCTGCTCCCAGCCAGCTGGCCTCCAGCCTGTACCAGGCCCGCAGCTGACCCCATCCCAAGTACCAGACCTGCATTTCTCTTATCCAGCTTCCCAAGGCCCCTGTTGATCCCATTTCTGCTGCAGCCCAAGGCCCCTCCAGCCAGCAACCCACACTCCAGCGTACCACCCTTCCCCTTGGACCACAGTCCCCATGGGTTCACTGGGGCAGGGCTGCATGTCACCCCATCATCCCTGGCATGGGTGAAGATGCTGAACTCTTCAAGCCTTATGTTGACTCCTCAAGGCTGTGACTAGGAACTGGCTATCCGTTAAACCTCGAAGCACTGACCACTACCTTTTCAGCCTGACAGACCAGACAGCTTTTTAATCCGTCTTGTAGTCACCTATCAAGGCCACATCCCCCCAGTTTGGATGTAAGGATGCTACATGAGAACATGTCAAAACCGAAAGCCAAGGTAAATGATGCTCACTGCTCTTTCCATGGCCACCGACTCAGGCATCTCATCACAAAAAGCAATTGGGTTAGTCAGGCATGATCTGCTATGGTAAACTCATCCCAGCTGTTCCCGGTCACCTTCCTGCACCTAGAAATAGCACAATCTAACATATATCCACTCCAAGCTGGTTGTCCTTCACTGCAAAAAAGCTTCTCTTTGTGGGTTCTCAGGCTGGTCAAGGCTAAAAGCAATTTAAAGTTGCTAAGGGACCCTAATGGTCTCTGGAGAGAAGTTTGGGTGAGTAAGGGCTTACTGCACAAGTTGAGATAGGCACATAGCCACGTCACATGCCCTGACGTCAGCTAACAAGCAGGCTGTGAGCAAGACCCTGCCATCTTTATGGGTGGGTCTTCAGTCTCCACAATTCACAGAGGTACTCACCAGAGTCTGGGAGCAGGTCATTACTGGGGACAACAAGGGCAGCACAAGTGGAGGAGACAGTGGCACCACCTCCTGCCCACAACATACGTGGTTTGTGTGTGACAGAGAGAGGGGACGGTATGCCCAGTTGTTGCAAACAGGTAAAAACAGATCAGTATTTCCACAGCTGCTAAGGGGTTAGCAAGAGGTTGATACTTTCAACGGCAGGGCTCTGGTGAGACATCACATCCCTGCAGGAGCCTCGCAGCAATGGCTTGACATTTATATCCGAGCGGGCTCCTCAGAGAGGGCTGCGGGACCCCGGGTGGCAGGGGCAGCAATGACACAGCATGACATAAAGCTCACCAACCTATCTCTGTTCCCAAAGATGCTCAACATGCCCCGTCTAGGCACAGTGACCGAAGCATCTCAGAGGTGACACTGGACAGGCCACCCCAGGGAGGTTTCGTCCCCAGCGCCTGGTGCTACTCGGTGGCCGTGCGGGAAGGCAGGCTGTGGTTTCTGCAGCAGCTGCACTCTTGCTGAAGAAAAGTGTCCATTTGGAGTCCCTGCATACCAGTAGTGCCAACCGCCCTGCTCTCCAGAGCCTGTGTTTTCAACCGAGCACCACACAAACTCTCCCTGGTCACCCTTCCAGCACTGAAGGATGCTCAGCACCCAGGCGCTCACCCCTCGCTCACTGCACGCTCCCCAAGAGCGGCACAACCCTCCTGATGGGACATGCACGCTGCTGTCAACCATGCCAGCCCCAAACCTGCCTGACACGGGCATTCCTTCGCCCTGATCACCCCCTGCCCTGCGGCATCTCACAGGGCTATAGGCTGCCAAACACAGCGTGCCTACAGGCACTTGCTTTTGCTTCATAGATAAATGATCTTCCTGCCCCATTTCTTGAGCAATTTGGGATCCCTCCATATGAAAGGAGAAATATAAATGCAAAATACCTTTAATTGCTACGAGAAACCGCCTGTGGTAACCAAATAATATTACCTCAATGTTCCTCAGGCACTCTCCATGCTCTGTCTACAGGTCAGATAACCTCGGGCATGCTACTGTCCCACCACCTTGTTACAGAAAAGTCATCTAACTGTTTCTAAGCCCAAGTGAAGCACGAACCAGCTGGTAAAAAGGGTTTCCCTAGGAACAGAAAACCAAGGTGTTACTTCACAACAATTTCCTTGTGCAAATGCAGGTCAGCAGTGAGAGTTACTCCAGAGCTGTGGTGAAAACACAACCCTAACGCAGCCAGGGAAGAGCCTGCCACAACTATTTGCCCAAGTCTCTCTCCTGTTCTAGACAAGGATATGGTGCTCGAAAGTCACCAGCATTGAACAATAGTTCAACATTTTCTTTCATGCCAAATCTTGTGCTTTGCTGCAATGTCTGGAGTTGGAGATCACCATTACAGATACCTAGATGCCAAGAGGGAAGAAGATGCACATGGGGAAGAATGCTGCTTCTCTCTTCGCTCCAAGCCATACTCAGTTAAAGGCAGTGCTGCCTGAAACAGATCAGATGGCTTCCCAGTGTGACCTGAAGCATTCGCTGGCAATAGGCAGTGGGAGGAGGTACGCTCCAAGGTGCTAGATTTCTTTTTTTTCTTTTTCTTTGGGGAGGGTGTGTGATGCTGGGGGAGTAGAAGCAGAGTAGAGACAGCAGCAGGGCAAGAGCGGGAAGCAGAGGACCGCTCCCCTTTTTTTTCCCTTGGCTTGCCTCAGCAAGGCTGAAAGTTTCTTCTCCTACTAGTTAGTGCACGAGGAACTAGGAGAGAAATTTCAATCCACCTCCAAGACATCCCCACTGACTGAGAAGTCCTGGTTGAAGTACTGGCCTTGCAGCAAGAAACCAAACCCCAGCCCCACATTAGGGGAGAAGACCAAAGCCCTGTGTCTCTCAGCAAATAACTCTCATTCATTTATTTTTCTCATTCCAACCACATTGCTCTCTGTCTGTCTTTCTCCAGATTACTTAGCAATTCACAGCTGAGCTCCTTCGAGCCCTGGACATACCCCCACTAGGGCCCTGCCGGCCAGTGATTCCCCATGTAATTGTCCCAAAGGAGAGAACACCACCATCCAAACACACCTCTGCTCTACCTTTGGTGATTCACCCCCAAAATGCCAGTGAAGGACACACATTGGGATTCAGATCCATCGCCTTCAAGGTCAGCCCAAGTCCTCCCACTTCCTAATGGGAGCAAACCTAGCTCAACCGCTGCCTCCATCATCTCTCAAAGGTCCCTTCCCTGCTTCCATCTCGTATTCCAGGGGTGTCCAGCTCACTCAGAGCTCCAGGATTTGAGGGCAAAAAGACACTATGGGGCAGACAGCCAGCAACACAACGGCACTCACAGCAACTACCATCTTGTGACAGGTCGACAGGTTTATTCATGTGGGTGGATGAACCTCCTGGGAGAGCCACCTGAAGCTGCTGAACTACAGCAGGGTTGAGGGCAGTACGGTCTCGGCAGTGCACCGACAGACCTCTGCGGACTAGGGGTATCCTTCAATCACGAGGCAGCTAATGCTGTCTGCTGTCTGCCAGCAGACTCCTTCTGTGGGGAAGGAAATTCCTCCACGTAATTTCTTTAGGTACTTAAAGTCACCCCAAGGCTCCACCCCACCCTCCCTCTCTGGTTTTCTGCAGATTGATTTAAGCTGATGTCTCTGGTGAGAGTTAATTGGAATTACAGTATCCCATGGAAGTCCCCTACACGGCAGTCAAGTTCGGTGTTCCTCACTTCTAGCCTGAAAGGTTTCGGATGCTGTGACGCTGCGGTTCGCATCAGAGGTGGCTGCACATCGACTGGCACTACAATTATTTCTCCCCCTAGAACATCCCAACTTGTATCAAAATTTTACAGGCTTTTGAAGGTAGGACACTGCCTATTATGGAGGTCAATCCCTTCAGCACACTCTGTATCACAGGCTATTACTACCCAACAATGGGCAACAAGACAAGTTTAAAGAGTCAAAAAAAAAACTTCCCATCCTTCAAAATTTCCAGGAAGCTTCAGAGAGGATGGCAAGGGAGGAGGCAAGCAGCCCAGTCAGAATTGTCCAAGGGCTGGGAAAAGGGATGAGGGGGCAGCAATGCTCACGTTCTTCTAACAGGTTTATTCCACTGGCAGGGATTCCCTTCAGAAGCATTTGGGTAAGTGCTGTACACCGCCGAGTTCAATCTGCACTAAGCAGATTAGTTCCTTACCGGTGAAAGGTTCTGGGCAGCAGCAGAGAGTTGCTCACCATGTGATACGAGGGGGCTGTCATTACGTTTCATAGATATGATATAATTATATGCTCCCTGGAGGGTACTTCTAATTGAATTATAGGGTGTCTCACAAGTATTCTGGGCAGTGGTTCGAGGAAGTTCTCACCGCCCAGAACAAGATAGAGATACCCTTTAATTCCATTAGATGTACCCTCCAGGGAGCGGGCCGTTACTCTATGCAGCAATTCACTTAAAAAAAAAAAATAAAAAATCACCTCCACCCAAAACTGGAAGGGAAGTATCCTTAGCAGAAGTTTGATGTTGCTGTGTACTTGCTCCTCTCCTCTGCAAGCTCGCAGCCCTGTGAAACTCCCTTGCCTGCCACTCGGGAAAGCCCTGCACCGTGAGGGAGAAATCCCTTGCCGAGGGACATCCCCGTCCCCTGCCCAAGTGTACAACGGGGTCTCAGCCTCCTTAGAAAAGACTCTGAGAAGCAGTCCCCAAAGGCAGGACATTAATAGTCCCAGGCAAGGCTAAACAGGGGCTCCAGTGGAGCACACACTGGCGAGGTTCCCCCTCAACCTGCCCATCCATTTGTCCTGCCTTCAAACACCCCGGAGCTGTGAATGGCTACCCCGGTCCCTCAGAGACAGCTGGACGAGCCCAGGACAGGGCAGCTTGCTCACCCAAGGCCGGCCATGCTTCCATCACTTGGGCACCCAAAGCTATGCTCCCAGGGGCCTACTTCAACCCTTGGATTTTGCTCTCCACTTTAGTCCGGACTCATTCAGTTTTGCCTCATGAACCAGATCTTTCCAGGGGAGCTGCAGCACCAGGTTTGCAAAGTCAGCTGCCCTGCTGTCCCAGCAGAGCCTGCCTGCGAGCAGCATGCTGGGGACTGGTACCCCTAAACCACTCTGCACCATGGCACCTCACCTCCTCAGGCTGCCAGCTGCCCAGAAGCACTGCACAGGAAAGCTGATACAGAATCATGGAATCATTATGGTTGGAAGAGACCTCAAAGATCATCAAGTCCAACCGTATACCCGATGCCACCGTGCCCACTAAACCATGTCTTGAAGCACCACATCTAAACGTTTTTTGAACACCTCCAGGGATGGTGACTCCACCACCTCCCTGGGGAGCCCGTTCCAACACCTAATGGACTCTTACAGTGAAGAAGTTCTTCCTAATATCCAAACTGAACCTCCCCTGGCGCAACTTGAGACGGTTTTCTCTTCTCCTATCGCTAGTTACCAGGGAGAAGAGACCAACCCCCACCTCGCTACAACCTCCTTTCAGGTAGTTGTAGAGGGTGATCAGGTCTCCCCTCAGCCTCCTCTTCTCCAGACTAAACAACCCTAGCTCCCTCAGCCGCTCCTCGTAAGGCTTTTCCTCCAGACCCTTTACCAGCTTCATCGCTCTTCTCTGGACACCCTCCAGCAGCTCAATGTCCTTCTTGTAGTGAGGGGCCCAAAACCCACCCTCCCACTTACTGATGCTCTCCCAGCACCAAAGGCACCAGCTCCTTTGCTCTTTACCCTCTCCTCTGGGGGCTGTGCACCAAGGAGACCACCCTGCATTTCTCTCCTGCTCCGCCACTGCTGTCTACAACTTACTGTCAATCCAGGGAGATATCACATCTGTTACACCTTTTTTTTGCTGCTCTGTACCATTCAAAGGACGGGATAATGAGGCCCCTGAGCCTTTTTTTTTTTTTTTTTTTTTAAGTCACCTCAAGGGAAAGCCAGCACCAGCTGCCCACCACAAAGTCTAATGACCTACTGAAGTCAGAGCCATCAGCTGACTCTCACAGACCACATCTAGCGCTGCTCCACTTGTCTGACTGCAAAAAGAGCAAGACAGACAGTTATGCCAAGAACTTACTAATTATAGAAAATTGGGACCTTCTGATAGGACAGGCACCACAGTTGTTGCTGAGATAAAGCACACAGCTCCTCACACACTTCCATAGTGCTACAGCCTCGCACACCAGCAATAGCCAAGCATCTGATACACTCCAACCCGCTACAGCTTTCAGGTATTGCTCTGCAGGATACAGCTGATGAAACCCTAGGAGCTTGTCTGCTAGGCAAGCAGTTATTGCTCATACATAGTTTGTTCGCTGTGTTTTTGCATTATTCACAGCTCTGCCCACCTCCGGTGGTGCCAGCTAACAGGACACATCTGGGAAAAACTGCCAATTCACACATTCTCTTTCCCCAACTCCACTACAAAAAGAGAAAACTACTGTGAGCTATCAAAGCTAACCACAATCCACCCCAAAATAAAGCAGCATTTCTGACATCTTAGAAAACAGGGCACTCAGTGCTTATTTACTCTTGCACAGTCAATACACTGGTCCTGGCACATCCTTCCTAAACAGCATCGTGGTCTAGTTGTCTTTACTAACGGAGGTAGAGATAGTGGTATTAAGCCAAAACTCTCAAGCAGATGAGGTAAAGGAGAGACCAACCCAGGAGGGAAGACGGGTAAAACAGAGATAAGCAGAGCAGAATTTCTACATTAAATATTGATAGCTTTATCATGCTTTTTTCTCTAAAGGATAAAAGCAGAGCAGCATGGCGCTCAGGTGGAGATTTTTAAGAGGGGAGGACTCATTCGGCTTGCTTATCTCGTGGAAAGAAAAACAGAGCCACAAAAGGTAATTCCTACCCCATTTCATTTTAACAACATACTTTTACACAGAGCACCAAAGAGGCACAGCAGCAGACAAACCATCCACAGCACACTCAGCACAACAGCCGCAGCACAGGCAGGAGCAACCACTCCTGGAAACTCTGTTTGGAGATGAGAACGGGGGAGAGAGAAAAAGCCTCTTTCTTTCCCAGCATCTAAAAACACCAAAGGCACCATTTAACAGAAGGACCAGGAGATCAGAGCCATGGCTTTTGCTCACATGGTGTAGAGCATCAAGTCCTGGCCTCTTTTTAATAGCCAGAAAAGCTCAACGCCAGCAGCTGGAAGGAGAGCAGCAGGACACAGCGGAGGCTGTCAGGGATCTGATGTCCAGAGGAGGGTTTCCAGGCACTGCAGTCCAGCTCTGGGGCTGCTCCATGTGAGGCTGCCCAGGCTTCGAGGCAGCTCGGCAGACGTTTCCAGCAGCCTCTGAAGGACAGGTCCTGCAAACCCTGGCAGGAAGAACTGGTCCTATCTGATGTTCAGACTTCCACCCCGCTTCCCTGCCAGCACAGCCCACCCAAAGGGTCCAGCCCACCGAGCAGCCGGGGCCTGCTCAACACCAGGACTGTCTTCAGCTGAGATGCTCACAGCAGTATGTACTGGCACCCAGGCAAAGACTTGAGGGGCCTCATCTGTCAACAGCCCATCTGCTAAGACAGCTGTAAATATGTATCAGTCCACATTCTTCTCAGCTTTAAATCTGTTGTTTTCACTGAAGTTAAACAGAGGATGAACTTGGTCCCTGGTGCTTCTATCAGCTAGCATAGCAAATTCTCTTACCCCCTTTTATCCTGACATGAGGTAAATAAGAAACCAGCCACACTGCTAGCAACAGATAAATCATCTCTTAGTTGAAACAACTGCCACCTTCCACCAGGATCAGCTGCTTCTATTTAGCCACAACAAAAACATGCTGAAGGACCTCCAGCTGGGGAGATTTTAGACTCTGCCGTTCTCCTCATCTGATTTAGAAAAGGATAAGCCCGTATTTAACTCAGAAACTTTGCTGGCACTCTGATCTATTAGAAGGCACAGACACATTACAATGATCCTGTAAGTAAAATTCCCACTGTGGGTTAAAACAAAACAACCCATCACGTACTTGGAGTGATATATGGTCTATCAATCCGTGCCACCAGCATCTCTTCTTAGCCCCTGAAGCTGCATTATTCAAACTGTGCCTTCTCCTCCTTCTTATAGGTGAGAAACAAATACCACCTGTGCCTCTGCAAACCTGTGTGTAAAGGGCATGATGTCCAAGCCACGCATTTCCAAAGGTGTTCCACGCAGAAATGCATGAATCGGCACGAGTAAAGGAGGCAAAGCTCACCCAAGCCACAGCAGACTTGTTTTATCTTGCATCAGTTCTGGTCTGTTGTTTGTTTTTGAACCCAAAACTTGGTTGTGTCATTTGACGGGGTGAATTTCCCTGTGTTTGCTCTGAACTAGGACTATCACTGCCCTCTGTGATACCTCCCCAGAATGTCCCTTCCAAGGGCCTCCTACTTCAGGAACCCATGAGCTTCCCAGGTGCTTCTCTGCTAGATCAGAGCATGCACCATCATCTCTGAAGAGCTGATCTCTATCACGGGCCTCTCTTTTGAACTGGGGTCCCAGGCTTCCCTGTTTAATGCTGTCACATAAACTCATACAAACGCCTCGTTCGATGGGCAAGAAGTCACAGTCTCTGAGACAGGGTGTCATTTGTCCTTCTTCATGGACAGATGGCAAGTATATCCCCCCGACATCTGCCAACAGGACTATCTGGGAAGGTAAAGGTCAGCTCGTGGCTTCTCTTCTTCCCAGGATGGTGCCACAGTCTCACATTTCTGCAGGCTGATTTTACAGACGCTCCAGGAATGGTCCCCTGACGCCTTACACTAATCCCTGGTAGGTCACACCACAGTGGGACTACGGCAGGAACCAAGAGCCTGTGTGCGTGCCTGTGTGTAGAGGACTCCAGTTAAATTAGAAACTGGTACTGTTAAGAACACTGACATGAGATTTTCACAGCAAGAAGTAAATACAACAGCCTTTCACCACTGGCAACATAGGGGGGAAAGGTTTTTTTAACTGGAGGACAGCTGCTACTGTCTTCCTTAATCCAAACTAAAATAGGAATCAAGAACTTCTAATTGATGTGAAGGTGTAGGAAGAGAAAGCCTGAAGGAGCTTACCTACTGGTGAAAACAAAATGGAAGAGTTTGGAGGATTCAATCTCAGATTCAATCTCAAGAAGGCTCTAACAGGAAGGAAGCATGTCCTGAGAGAGGGAAACCATCAGCCTCACACAACAAATTCTCATTGCCTGGAATCCCACTAATTAGTCTTAATTTTTTGAGGGCTGTTCTCCTCAGCCCAGAGCCTTAGGATCAGTGCATGGTGTACAAGAGCTGTTGAACAACAGTTCAGACTAGATTACCAAAATAATTTTGTTATGACCTCGGTCATTAATTGGAGTCATCACAGCCAATACAAATAAACCAAGGTCTGCAAATGCAGCACACCTCCATGTCACGTCACTAAAATTTAATTTAGGAAAATGAGCACCCAAACCCACAGTTGCTGTTGACAGCATGGGGAAATAATGAGATGGTGCAGCTACTGCCTATACCTGTACCAACCTGATTCGCAATGGCTGGGGAGAGGTCAGTGAGTCTGCACAAATTCATTGTGGTCCTGAGTAACAGGAAATCACAAGCTTGACGTACATAGACCTCCTTCTGGATAGAGCACAGGCCAGCAGTTCAGGGAGACCGGTTTTATACCCGTCTTTGATCTGCTGGGTAATCCAGAGGGAAGGGAAGTCAATTCCTCTGTATTTTTTCCCCCATCCGCAAAATGGGAATAATGTCCCTTAATCTCCTTTGCAAAGTGCTATGAGATCTACTGATGAAACACCATGCCAAAGAGCTAAGTATCATTAATAGCATTCCCCTCAAAATGCCACAACCATGACTGTGTAGGTGATCAAATTAAAAAATTAAGTTGACAGTTTCCTCAAGCGCTGAATGGCAAAAAGGAAGGACAATTACACCAAACCTCAGTATGACATCCTTCAGCCAGAAAACTGTCATTCACCTTTCTCCACTATCACCTTCACCAGATCTGCTGGGGGAAGCTAACAGCCACCATGGTAGGACCACGAGCAAGGGGTTAGGGCCCAGGTATCTCTGTGTCCAAGTGTGGGTGGACAGTGAGAGGCAGTATTATCATGTGCTTTAAAGAAATCCAGAGAAAGAGGAGGAGGAAGGGCTACTGACCTTCCACCAGACAAAGGTGGCACAACACACAGGAGAGAGGGCAGCGGCAGCAGCATGGGGTTAACAACCAGCCCTGGGGCACGGCATCAACCTCAGCTTGACCCAAACAGGACCACCTCTGGCATAGCTCTAGCCTTCACATGCATACATAGGCGCATTCTCCATGAACCCCCCCTGCCAGAAAATGCCTGAAGCCCCCAACAGGAAGAAGTGCAAGTGGTTCTCCATCGCTCAGTGTCATGGCAGCACGTTGGAGGACCAGCCCCAGGGAGCCAAGCACGCACCCAGAGACAGCCCAAGGCTCACGGTGACCCCCTGGAGCAGCCACAGCCAAGCACACAGCAGCCTGGTGGCTTCTCGGGGGAGAAGCAGACAAGGAGAGGCAATGTGCAATTTGCACACAACGTCCTGCCCAAATCCCGAAAAAAAAAAAAAAAAATTAAAAAAAAGTAAATTTCACTGCCCGTCTAGGCAGGCTTAACATGTTTGTCTCCAGCAGCCTCTGCACAAACGGAGGAGACAGCCCTCCTGTTACTGAGAGCTCTGCCGAACACGCAGACAGGTAAGTGACTGCCGGTTTCCATGTCACCAAAGTTCAGCCATGCTGACTTTGCAAAGAGGCTTTGCAGGCCCATTTAACACCAGTTTAACACCGCAGCATCTCTCAACAGCCAGCTCCTTCCTGAGCCACAGGCAATACCCTGAGAACTACAGACTCAGGGCAGATGGCTACACCTCTAGTAGCCTTCAGGTCCTGCAAGTAATTGAGCAACCAGCAACAAAGGCAAGGAACAAAGTAGATCTCTTGGTCTAAACCTTAACTCGGCATAGCTGCTGCAAGTGACATGGCCACAGCAGAACTTGTCACTTTATTTTCCAGCTGGCATATCAATTAGATATTGGTAACTCGTGTACCTTCTTAAAATTTCTAAAGCAAGACCTAGATAAATTTCCATATGAATTTAAACAGTTTTAAACAGAGGAAGCAATTTAAACAGAAAAAATTTAAATTAAATTTAGTGACTTGCTGGGAGTTCCCTTTATTATGCAAAAAGAAAATCCTGTAAAACCCAATTCACATTTTGCTGCTGGCTCTTAATGATTTCTTTATTGCTCGGACATGATAAAGCAGCTGGGTCAATCATTCTTCTACATTTTCATACCTCCAAGAACCTAACATTTATTTCCATACAAAATCATTTAATAGAAAAGTGTCGGTCATCTCATAAAAAAAAAAAAATAAATGTAAGTTTTGGACTTGCAATTTTTGAGAGTTTCCTACAAAAGAGCCAGGATTCTGTTTCAGCTGCTTAGGTCATATCTGACCCTCACTGGAGCAGGAGTTCAGAAGTAACAAACATATTGAAAAAGAGGCAATATAATCAAATATTTGAGACCTGATCAATTCCCTTCTCAACAGATGACAGCGTTCAAGATCATATGGCTTGATCTATAGCTATCCAACACGCATATACATCCATACACACACACACACTGCATGGGACCATATTTCAGTAATAACGGCATTGTTTCAAGCCTCATCATCTCAGCCTGCTTTCTCTTGTGCTCCCACCCAAACGTGAGTAAGGAAACTTTGACCATGTTAGTCCAGAAAGAATCACAGAGGCAATAAGCAAGACCCGGTGGCAGGATCCATTTCCCTCTCATTCTGTAACATTTGCATCAACTCAGCTTTTTTTAGTCCCGCATACTTTAGGGAAAGCCTCTTAAAAACAACCCTGAGATAGTTTATTTTATCTTGTTATATTTAAGTGAACGCCCCTTCTCTATTTAGTTTTCAGGGAAAATGCTTATCATCCCTGGCCCTGGGGATGTGGTAGATGGCAGTGCCTCCCCTGTAGTTTAATCTCAAGGATGCTGTGTAATCCGGTGCCTCTCGTATTAATCTAGCCATCGCTACACCTAAGGAGGCTGACCTACAAACTACTTACAGATCGCCTGCCGCTGAAGAATGCAAGCTGAAGTTTTTTAATTCATGTGTCGGAGAACAAGCTGAGAGCATGAGCTGAAGCTTTTGCGCTCCTCCAGTTTACACTGATCAGTGCCTCTTTGTGGCTGCAGTCCTGCGAATCCTTAGCACGCATGCACAGCCACAGCAAAGCTCAGCACTCTCTTACGTGTTTGCAAGATGCTGTCAATTCCTTTCCTTCCTCCATGAGTCAAAAATCTTTCCAAAGCGACTCCAGGAGGAGAATGACAAGGTTAAAGCAGTGAGGTAGGCAGGACTCCATCCACAAGTGGCTCCTACACCAGCGCAGAAACTAGAGCCCAAGTTTCACCTTTCCTAAGCGAGGGCCAAATCAGTAGGCTGGAGTGGGAAGCGTGTAACTTCTCACCGCTTTTCGATCCCCTGTCCTTAGCACTGTCTACTGACCATCCTCATCTTCCTGCTTTCTCCTCTGTTCTGCACCAGACTTTGTGGACCCTCAGCCCTCCCTTCAGTGTGCACTGGATGTCAGTACCTCGTGGTGGATCCCCCTCGGTGGCAAGGCATTTAAGAGGCAGGGCCTCAAATATTCAGCCAGGCAACCCCCTGGCTATTTGGTGACCCAGTGTCTTCATACAGTCTCATACCAAGTGATACCACGACCGGTGACTCATACACTGCCCTCTGGGTCAGCAAAACTGTCCTCAACACCCTGTCCACCCATCTTCCCAAACTGGGCTGACCAACACTAGATAGTGTTTGTTGGAATAGCAGCATTATGGATCTGAACTCCAAATTTAGACCTGAATCACCTCAAATTTGTTTGCAGCCTAAATATTTGCTCAACATTATTTTTCTGCATTTAGATTTAGAAAGAAAAAAAAGGAAGACGACATTAAACCTACCCATTACTGCTTCCAGGTTTTTACAGCGGCTTCCACCCACACCTCAGAGAAGAGCTGCCAAAGTACAGCAACTGACCTGTGTTCACTGAATTTAAAGGCCAAGGGCTGATCACTGAAAACTACCTTCACATGTTTCCAGCCCAAAACTCCATTCCCAAAAGAACTGGAGGTTTAAAAATGAAACCCAGGAGTGAATAAAAGTAGCCTGCTGGCTGACATGATCTCCCTCCTTGTTAGGCTTATTGGTTTGATTAAGTGCTATGTTGAGCCAGCTATGCTAATTCTAGCTTCAAAAGAAATTAATCTCTGCTAGCCACATGGTCTCCATGGCCACTATGGCTAGCAGGCTTTGTTCCCAGCAGTCTTCTAATGCAGAAGTGAAAGTCACATTAACGCATTAGGTGTGGGCACAACTTTAAGTACACCACGAACCTCTCATCTGTGCTCTAGGGCATCTTCTCTGGGTCACAAACCACAGCGTTAAGCAACCTACACATACTTGCTTTCCGACTGCCTTCATTTGCATTAGAATCTGCCCCATGAGGATGCACATGGTCCTGCCGAATGTGATTTGTTTTAACCCGAGTGAAGCAACTATGTGGGTATGCTCTGACCTTCTGTCACACTTTTCAAAGAGAAAAACGTCTTCCATCAGCCGGAAGATGAAAGAAAGGGAGTATAGTTTGGAGTAAGATGGCTCATGGGCTTATTCTCTGGTACCCCAAACCTGCTGGCCTTTCACTGATGGGTCTTCTTCAAGCAAGAAAAATATCTTTTCTTCAAGATCTGGCTGAAGCAAGGTAATACCCGTTACATTTTAGATAGTCTACTCACAGGAGACTGTAACCGCACATTTGACATTCTTCTTCCCTTTCTCTAGAGAAATCAGCTTGTGGCTCAATTAAGGAGACTAACCTGCATGACCCATCTCCCTAAAAAGGCCAGATGAGGACAGCTGTTCTTCTTCCATCTCTGATAGTGGTTGAAGCCAACCAACCAGGAGCTTCCCTTCCTTTAATAGGAAGAACATGTATCTATAATCAAGCATCAGGACTGTGGATATTAGCTGGATTAAATGGTTTAGTGGGCTAAGGCAGAAGGTGCTACTGAATTAGAGCATCCCTACTCCATAGCATTTAATATATTAACATCCTTTCTGGTACTGTATTGGGAGGCTTGGTACAAAGATTTCCTTTCTCTGATGCCAGTTGCAAGTCTGCACAACTCTTCCTTTGATAGTTCAAGTGATTAGGTGTTAACAAGAGGAACCTAGGCACTTAACACTAGGGAGTTTCAGCACCAGGTTCACACCCCTCTCCCTCTCCCTACTCAGCTAAGGGATTTTTCTCATTCCTTACTAATGTTAACAGCAGGTACTTAAAGCAATTAGACATTAGTGCCTCTCTGGTCTTTACTACTTCCTAGCTTCGTATCAGCTACCTTGTATGCAATGAAAGAGCTGAATTAACAGGACTGGTGCAGACTATTCTGCTTTCTTTCTTTATTCTGTATGAAAACACTGGGTCATGGAGCCACATGGACAGGCTGTGAGCTGCAGTGCTTTAGACCATTATTGCCAATTGCCATGGTATTTTACAACAGGAAAAACCACAGGTAGTAAAAGAACAGACATACGGAGATCATACAGAAGGTGATGTGGGGAATATGGGTAGACCATAGGGACATAAAGGCTGGAAGGATTTCACAAGTCCAGCAGAATAGCTTGCAGCTGTGCCTATGCTGTGAATTAGCTGCCACATGGACCTGCAAGGCACATAGGCAGCCTAGGGACACAGGTATGATGTGTTGCTCCTGTGAAAACAAAGCCCCATGTCTACTGAGCAGCTCTTGCTTGTCTGGGAATAACTATTGTAAACTTTTCAGCCTTTGCAATCCCTAAACTCTCTAGGGATTGCAATAAACTCCTGTCCACTTTATGTTTGGTGTTCAAAAAGAGGCTTTCCCCGTATTTGCCCAGCCAGGTAAAAGCTTGCCCTTTTTTCTTCTCTCTCTACCTTAACTCTTTGTTAACCCTTAGCTTTAGTACAGGACTCAGAGAATGATATATTTTCCTCCTATTCCCCCCCACCTCCCGCCCGCCAGTATTTCTAAGCCTCACTTTGTCATTCCCAAGAGGGAAGGGACAAGAGCTTTGAGCTCTTAAATCCTGCTGTCGGTTCTTGCCTGAAAGAGGTAAGTAGGGAAACTGATGGAAAGATGAAGAAAGGAGCCTGTCCCTTGTCAGCATTCACCTGTAATGGATGCAAAATGTGGGGTTAAACACCAAAACCAGACCCAGAAACAGAAACGAATGGGGTACTTACACAGTTTCATCATTCTTGAACTCCAGCTCCCCGTAAGTGTCTTCAAAGTCTTCTCCACCTCCTTTCGCTGTCCCTTCTACTGTCCTAAATGGCACTATGACTGTACCCCGAGCACCTGATGTCCTTAGGACTTTGACTTCCATCACACCAATGCTCTCACTGACATGTATAACATCACACTCAAATGTGAAGATACCAGCATGGTCATCATCCAGTATAGTCACTGTGGCCACACAAGGAGAAGCCAATATGGCCTTTGGGTATGGGGAGTTACTGAGCTCTGGAGGTTCCTCACTCTCCACCACACGGAGGTTACTGAGCCGCACAAAAAAATGCTCATCTTCCTCAAAGATGTCATCATCAATAATTCCCACCGAGAACTCCTTCTGGGTCTCCCCTGATTTCAAGACAACAGTCCCCTCTGTGAACTCATAGTCAGCACCAGCATTGGCAGAGCCATCCTCTGTTTTATAGTCCACATAGATGGTCTTGGACATGTCCCCTCCTTTCCGCACCACTGTCAGGAGAACGGCACCACAGTTCTCAAGACACTGGTAGGAGCACGGGTCAAAATAAATTTTGGAGATGAATTCCTCAGGTTCATCTGGCTGCACCTCATGCAAGCTGGTGCTCTTCTTGGCTTGCTCAGCTGCATGCTTCTTCAGAATATTGCCAGCTCCTGTCATCATTCTGGTAGCTTGAATGCGATAAAAGGCTCTGCTCTTTTGCTGATGAGACAAGGCATAGTAGTTAGCCATCTCTACCAGCTGGTCCAAGTCCTTCTCTGGGTGCTTTTGCTTCAGGTCCTTAAGGATCCGGATCATCTCTTTGCGAGATTCATCTACCTCCTTCCCCTCCGCAGTCACTAAGTTTCCATCTAGAAAGTGAGAGTTCATCATCTTGCCATCCATCTCAATTCCCTTCGGGTGATCACCTTCTGATTCTATGATAATGCCCCTGTGCTTGTCAGTACGGTACTTTTTGTGCATATACTTATAGAAAAGCAGACGTCTATCTGCTATCCAAGCCAGAAGGACGCAAAGTGGAAAGAAGAAAAGTGTGAGCAGACCTTCCCAGACCTGAACCACGCCTGGAGAGAAGACAGCAAGGATCATGTACAACCAGATGTAAGCAAAGATGCTCCACGCAGCTGTGACAAAGAAAACCCTCAGGTGTTTTATCTTTCTGGTTTCCCCATCAGGGATCACATAAACACAGATGGCAATGATGATAAACATATTGAAAGCAGCGCTGCCAACAATTGTAGATGGCCCCAGGTCCCCAGCTATGAATCCATGCCCACACACTTCTATCAGAGACAGAAGGATCTCAGGAGCAGAGGAGCCCAGAGCCATGAGGGTCAAGTTGGAAACAGTTTCATTCCAAATCCGAATGGTGGTCGTCGTGGTCTCTCCATTGGGTTTCTTAATCGTGATTTCTTTCTCTTGTGACGTAATGACCTCTATAGATGCCATGAAACGATCTGCAATGATGGAGACTCCAAGGAACATGTAGATCAGTGCTACAAAGTATACGATAACACGGGCAATTTTGTCCCCAAGGGATGGGTTTTCTGGGTACCATATTGGCAGGATAACACCTTCCTTGCAGTCAAAAGATCCTGAACACGAGTTGTTTTGTACTGAACTGGTTGAGTCTCCCGTCAGGCCAGCATCCACCTGCAAACCATGCAAAAACAGCACAAAAGTAACCAGCCCAAAATGGAGGAAGGCCGAGGTGACAGGCTGCAAGCTTAACCACGCCATACACAAGATGCAACTTCCACTGTGTAGATCCAAAAAGGCCGAGAACCTGAAACAAACAAAACAGAGAGGGGGGAGGGAAGCGTGAGAGAAAAGGAAGATGCAACATTTACCCAAACGTACTTCAGTATCTCACCACTGAAGAGTACTGGTAGAGATGCATGGGTTGTCTCTCTGTCACTCTGAAGAAGGTATTTAGCAGAGACTAACAAACTGCAGAATTTACATGCCCAGCAGATGAAGATCAATTGCTAGAAAAGTAGCTCAGAGGAAAAGTGTATATCTATATATTAGCCCACTCTTGACCTACAGCATGTGCAATAGGAGTACTGAGTGCTCAGCTGCCACTTACCTAATGATGCCACGGTGCTCACCAGCACGTAGCACTTCAACTCAGCCCAAGAAACCGCATCTAAAGGCTCCCCTGTTTCACCACCCGGGGGATAAGACAAGTCAAGGAATCACCAGCAACACAAGAAGCACCATTTAAGGTCAGCGAACAATCTCCAAATGAAGTCCATTCGTAGGACGTAATTTAGTTACGACTGAACCATCCCCACAGCCAGGCCCTCCTAATAGGCTGCAGAGTCTCCAGAAGGGTCCTAGGGCTCCCCTAAGCTTCGGAGGCACTGGGCCTCCAGGTTAGGAGGTAAAGATGTCAGCCCAGAAACAGGGCAGAGGCCTCATGTGCTTGGCAAAGTGCCAAAGGCCATTTCTCACTAGTCTTTCCTTTGTGATTTGAACAATCGCATTTTACATCAACAACCCTGCTTTTAAATACTCACAGAAACCTACAAAACCACCACAGCTAGAAAAAGCTGTGCTCGTGAACCTACAAGATAGAGCAAAATGCATGTACCCACCAACGTTCCCTCTGCATCCCTAAGAAATTGATATATTTTCAAATACCCTCTAAAACGACAGTAATCTCTAACTCAAAATACTAGGCAAAATCAAAGGAGTTGATAGATGTATCACATAGATTTGGCATGTCACTGCACAATAATGCTTCTATTGCTTACTGACTACATCGCTATAGGGCTTGCACCACTTAGAATTGGATTCTGAACCCTTCCCATTGTCATGGATCACATTTTCCCTTATAACAGACCTCTGGAAGAATTTGGTCTCAGGCTTAGCTGACAAATCGCATTTGTGAGTCCAGACACAGCCAAGTATCTCACAGGAAACATCAAACTTAATAGCAGCATTATCTACAGCACTTGGAAAGTTCAAGAGCCTTAACTCCCACTAACTTTCATTGAGGTTTGTACTGCCAAATCAGTAGGGCAGGGATTCATTTCCCCTACTGTAACTATCTAAATCTTGGGCAGCAAGTCAAGTGAAGTCACTTAGGCTCCCCTTTGTAGTCAGAGGAAAGAGACAGTCACTTCCAGGGGACGATCCTTCCTGTCCCACCGTGTTCTGACTCCAAAGATGTATTTAAGACACACAACCCCAGGAGGGATTTTGCCCCATCTCATCTCTCTCCATGGTCTTAAGAGAGTGCCCAGTCAGTCAGTTCAGAGCAGACGCCAAACCTTCAGCTGGCAGCAGTTCGAAGAGATGAACTGGCCCCCGAACACTTGAGGAGGTCCCTCCCCTCTCCCTTGCACTGTAAATATTCCAGGCAACATTTTAATGTTACCAGCATTAACAAATGCATCTCGAATGGCTATTTTATCATTATGTTGTGTCGCTCGCCTCTTTCCAAAAGCGGGTGCAATCTTCCCGATATCAACAAAACCATTTTCAACTTTCAGATAAAAATCTATAAAGACAAGCAGAACAGGAAGGAAAGCATGAACAAGGACTGCAAATGAACAAAACCGCTCCTGACAAAGCACAGCAGAGGGGAGACAATTGATTATGCAGTATCAGGATCACAAATCCATATCTGAAACCCTTGATATGAAAAAACCATACACTTCTTCATGCTACCTGGACTAATTCAGAAGAGTGAGATTCTCCCATGTTAGCCTATTTACCCTCTCTCTCCAATGCTTACTTATTGGCCTGTCTACCCTCGCCCTGGTGCCTGACCGAGCCCCCGGGGATCAGAGGACCCCAGCCCCACCACCAGCCCCAGCCTTGAAGTCTCGTTAAAACGTGCATAGCTCAGGGTCACAGGGAGGACTGAGCTACCCAGCATATACAACTTGGGTTCGGTTTGATACCCCCATCTTGTCTTCCCTCCCACTCCACGTGGTATCTTACCAGATTCCTGGCTGCAGGATGTTGGGAAATCCCAGAGAAAGGGCCAGTGAACATGTGCAGGGTGACTATGAGCAGCAAGCCCAAGATCTCTGGGCTGCAAGGCAGATGTGTGCATATGCACAGTAAAGATGACACGTTCCAGGTGTCCCGGATTCAAGGTGCACACACAGACCAACTGCACAAGCACAGCAGCTCCAAAAACACGCCAGGCACATCAGATCATCCTTTTCTGTACTGCAAGTGCTGGCAGGTATCCACCAACCCCTTGACACTTCCAGCTCCAGGCTCCTACTTAACTGTACAGCAGGCAGTAGGTACTGTGTCTTCCAAGATCAGCCACGTAGAAACAGCTGACAGAAAGACAGGAGTAATTTCAAAAACATCTACGTGACTCAAGGACCTAAATTTGGTTTTAAAAATGACGTAAGAGTCCAAGTATCACTTAAATTCAGAGCCTTGTCTAGGAATAGTACAATGACTAAACTGCCCTCTGAAATAAATCACTGCTACCACCAACCTCCCTCTCTGTGGGACAACCACCTTCTGTAATTAACACTATCTGCCCACCTTCTGTACTGCCACGATGGTTTCTGTGGCAAGCCATTCCTCAACACGCTCCAGGACCTCACCAGCCCTTCTTAAATTTTTTATTTGATTTTAAGCAGAGGGTAATTTTACTATTATTCCTCAAACTAATTGTGTATTATTTCAAAACCAATCTCTACCAGAGCAGCCTCTGTTTATGTGTTAGGACCTCCAAACTCAGGCTATGGGTTGTAACTAAAATCTCAGAATTCGGGAATACTTTTCTTCACTGGTTTTCACTTGCTTTGACAAACATTTTAACGTTCGGTGGAGGGCACAATAATTTTCTAAAATGATACAATAATGACCTGATCCTGCAATTCTTTGACACAGATAAAACTCCCCAGTGGGATCAACAGGAACTTTGCCCACAGACATACTGTCGCGTAAGATCTTAGTATGTGCTCATTAACATGAAAAGCATTAACCTAACCAATCTGAAAAAAACAGCGCAACATTCTTACTGTCATCCCCCCTCCCAGGAACTGGTACAAAAGTGCTTTACAACATAGAATAAAACTATTGAATTTTAAAACTGATGTTAATAAAACATTGAGGTAACAGTTTTAACATTCAGATGACAGGGGACAGAAGAGTTAAAACTCTCTCTGTAGATCTCTGTCAGCCAGGTTGCTTATACAAGGGGCAAGTTTCCCCTCGGATACATTTACTAAACTCAGTCCAGAAATCACTGGAGGGGATCTAGGTAGCTCTGGCCTGCCCAGAGGGGAGCAGACACATGCCCTACCCCTCCTCTAAGGCGCAGCATGGATCTCAGCAGGGCTAACCATGACAAGAGCCGCCCTCCAGCACGAGTCCTGCTCTGAGGACCGAGCCTCCAGGCAGGCTTGCAGCACAGTCCTGAGTCACTGCTCATCACCCAGGAGGTGTCATGATGTCACTCCTCCGACGCCAGTGCGGCAAAACGCATCCACATCTGGCACAGAGCGGTGTCATTCCACCAGCGTCACTGCCCTAGCCGTGCGAGATGCAAACAACAGGAGCCTGCAGCAACAGTGGAAATGGGTCATTTTCGGCTTTGTACCATGAGGATCATGTCCACTACTTCTCTGATGTCAGACATCATTTCCCCCCACAGGTCTCTGCCCTGCTATTGCTATCACATTGAATACACGCAAATAAGGGCACTGGCCGTGGGGGGGACCAGATAGTGTCCCGTAACTGGTAGGATAAGTTCAAGAACAAGTTCAAAGCATTCAATCAATGCAAAAGAGAAACAAAATGCTGCAAGCATCACTGCACCAGAATGAGCTAGCGTTCAATAGCAAGGCTCTGGGAAGATACCTAACAGTTATTTTAGCAGGGGGAACTCCTTCTTCTACAGGAGTTGACAATGGTCACATGATCCATAAATCTATGAATAGAACCCATAAATAAAAAGATCAGTTCTTGAAATACTTCTGGAGACCGTCCAGAAAGTAGCATGGACCACGCTTGTCACAATTAAGCCTGCAACAAAAAATGACTTTTAGACAACTATCAAGCTCCTTACACCTTTTATAATAACTCAGTTTCAGAAGACTGATGGTTTGTCTGCTGTGGACCTATAGTGAGGTAGAAAGCTGGGAAGGCTATACTGATCCCTTATAATTTAGCTTTTTGCATACAGCTGCTCACATGACTGTAAGGGCAAGGATATTTTCAAAAGGAAGCATTCAACAAGAAATCAAATCAAGAGGCAACATAACACAGTGATGGCTGCTAACAGGTAACCTCCACATACCAAGTTCCCAAGATCACTGCTCAGTAAATACAAAACCAAAGGCAAACCCCTAAGTCCCTATTAATTTCTTATCCAGGCAAATTTCCCCTTAAACCATCAAAAAAACCCTTTGGATTTGATCTGCAAATAAGATTGGGTTGTCTGGCACCTCCCTCTCCTTCCCCTCTTCCTCCCACCCCCCAAATAAATCAGACACACAGTACATCTGTGGCCATATAATCCTCTCTCCCCTGACTCTAGACTAGCCAGGAAAGGCTGCCGATCAGATCTGAGCGTGGGCGCTGCACGAGGGCCAGACAGAGACATCTCAAGATCAAGGGTTTTGTCTACTTGACGAGCATCTGCCCCAGAACAGAGCGGATACAGCGCTGCTATTAGTGTCATCTTATAGCCCCGCTCGCAAGCTGGAGGAGAGAGAAATAAGGTTCGGCTTAATAACAGGGCCTCACATTCCTCAGCTCCAAAGCACATAAAAGCTTTTTGATTAAGCACATGGGTTTTTTTTGATAACCATCAGCAAAAATTGAAATTATAGCCTTTCTGCCAAAGAACGCAAAAACCTGGGTTTTCACAGAAGAGGTATTGTACCTAATTCACGTTCCTCCCTCCCCCAAAATAAAAGCATAACAAAATATTTAATACAAAACAAAGCATATTTTTCAATCGTCTCCATTCAAACACTATTGAGCGCTTTGCTCATCACTACAAGAGGAGCACCCAGAATGTAAGTTAAGATCTACCTGCAAGCCAAAAGCCAGAGCAGTGTAATTAGATTCATTTTGTCAGACAAATGTGAATTTCCAAATTTGAGGCCAGGCCTCAAACCATCATACCGACGGTACACGCCCAGCTGGTACGAGCACAACCAAGGACCCCAAGCTGACTTTACACAGGTTATTGCACAGCAATAGGTAGTTTAGCTCCCTACTACCACACCAGTTAGGTTTTATGAAGAAAAAAAAAAGCACCGTAATTCATGATTAGGCCGTGACAGACCCCTGCAGTTCAGCTCTTCAGAAAAGTTATGGTGGGGAGCCGTAGGTGCTTGTTGCTTTTCACTTCACGGTAAAGATGCCAAAACCCAGAATTAGCTGCCTACAGAATAACCCCCTCGATCCATGTCAAAAGCAGCCTTTTTTCCCTCTCAAGATCATGCAAAAAGCTACCATAAAAAAAAAACCAAACCAGCTCTCGTAGCAAGTCTTTTAATATTTACAAGCTGGTGTCTCTACTAATTTGAGTAATTCCTACCATTCTAGCATGGTAAATGGGTGTTAATTGACATAACGACTGAAGTCTCCTAATCCCTTATAGAAATGCTGCAGTGATGGGATCCAGTTACACCCAGTGACCCCAGGGGCTGACCCAAATGGAGCAGAAGCCTGTGTACAGCTAGGAGCAACCTCCAAACACTCAACTTGCCCTAGGGAACTGGTCCATGATGGTTTTTCTGTATTTTAGTATCCGTGATGCTCCTGGAGAAGCAGTGCCATAAATAGCTAACCCATAAAGATGCCCGTACTTAATCGTCCCCTTCCAATACCACACTGGCTGCACTTGACTGGCTGGGCATTTTATTTCCTCTCTGTCACCCCAGCTGAAGAATACCTGTACAGGATAGATGAATATATATGGATATAGGAGCTCCAGTTTATGCCCTGTGCACAGACAGGTAAAGGAGAAGGCGGCAGACGCCGAAGGAAACCCTTCGGTGGGCGGCCAGAGCCATGCTCCGAGAGCCACCCTTATTTATGGTGCGGGCTCGCGCAGCCCCCCAGGAGCTGCACTGCACTTGCTCTCCCATTCCCCAAACACGTCCATATGTCTGAGATTCCTCAGCCTAAGGGACAGCGAGCGTTACCCTTTTCATTTTTTTTTCCCCCAGAACTGTAGCCCTTTTTACACTCAGAAAACAAAACCTGGTATTTAGGTTGACATATAGATTAGTAGCGGCCACCCTCCTGCTTAAAAACCAGTATTATCTGCTCTGATACAGATGATGGGTTTTTTCTTTTCATGAATATTACACAATGTCATTGTTGTTTTTCCGGGACTTTTAAGTGGCCAGTTCACACAGGAGATAGCAGGGACCTCTGGAGATCATCTAGTCCAAACCCTCTGCCCAAGCAGGGACACCTAGAGCCAGTTGCGCAGGTCCACATCCCGTTGGCTTTCGAATATCCAGAGGATATTCAAGGATGAAGGACGGAGTCTCCACAACCTCTCTGGGCAACCTGTGCCAGTGCTCAGTCACCTTCACAGTTAAAAAAGTAAAAAAGTGCCGGTATGGAGTCCAGTCCTGCTCGTGACAACCACATGCAGTGCCAGCGCACGGGAAGGCAGAACAAACTCGCCCTGCGTACAGACCGCACCGGGAGCTCGCTGTAGTGCTTTGGCAGCAACCACACACGTATTTGGCAAAAAGTCACTGTCATGACCTTTTGGAAGTTGCTGGGAAGCCTCCATTGCACTTTTAGAGGCAGATCTTCAAACATCAGTCTTTTTATTGCATTTAGAGGTATTTCTAAACACAATTAAAGCCTTTAAGGTGCTTGAATACCAGTGCATATCAGAACACTCCATTCTTCACAGTCTGAACGCCCCAAATTGAGAGGGCAGGTACTTTCAAGCGCATTTTCAGGCCCTTGATTTTATACCTCTGACGCGAGAGGCCCAGTGAAGAGGTTGAAAGTCTTTCCTTTAAGGTTTAGGAGGCTGAGGGACATGAAGAAGTGGAGTTACTGGGTCACCCACTTTGGTGGCCCCCCGCCGCCTCTTCCACACACCG
>NW_009601146.1:5055-12468 GCF_000690535.1 Cariama cristata | reverse complement strand
GGATGGAGACACCCGGCGGCAGCCACCCGACAACACGCAGGGGTGCAACAGGCACCGACTCCACTGCTGCAGCCTTCAAGGCACCGGTTTTCATCACTCTGCCTTGCTGGTTTATAAAGAGCAGCAAAGACCATTTGGGGAGCGGGGGGGGCGAGGGAAAAAAAATTATTCCAGCAGTGTGAGGAAAACTTCTTGTCAGTAAAAGACATTTTATGTACTGCCCGTGGCAGCACACAGGGTGTGTTATTTACTGCTCCTGCTTCACAGCCACATTATACTGCTGGTCCAGGTGCCACTGTCAGAGTGCAACTTATCACCTAGTGACTCACAGCATCCTAGAGGAAAGATGACAGCAGCAACTCGTGACATTTCCTTAGCACTCTGGTGACAGATCTGCAACAGCTACAATTAAAGACCCTAGGATCTGTTGTCAACAGTGCATTTGTGCTGCAGAGCCAGTAGTTATTTGCACACAGAGGAAGGCTAAGTGGTAAATAAGAAGGGAAAAGGCGTTGTAGTCATATCTCAACCTCTTTAGATCCAGAATTAGTTAAGAAAAATACAAGTTTTCCGACAGAAAACACTCATTTGAGGCAAACAAAACCAACCATGTGATGCGCTGCATTTGATGCAACAAGTAGCCGGGCAGGGAGCCCTTCCCTGTCTGGCTCACGGGCTCCTGGGACGGCCACCAGCCAGCCACGCTGGGTGCTAGCCCCGGCAGCTGGGGCACACGCCGCTCTGTTCCTCCAGGATGGGCCTGTTCCTTTCTTAACTTCTCCTCCAAGGAAAAAATGAAAAGAAAATTTCTGATTTTTTTTTTTTTGGGGGGGGGGTCTGCATACAGCAAAATATGTGTTCTTACCAAAAATGCAACACCACACACAACAGAAATTATAAGCCCTCCACAAGTCTATTCAGAAGGGCTCATTCCTTGCTTAGGGAGAAAGAAAATATTCAAAAAGTGAATGGAGTCACAAGCAGCACAAATGGGGCAGTGGGAGACTGGGCAGAAAACAGGGAGGGGAGAGGAGAAGGCTACACTTCAGAAATCATCTTCACCATCGCAGCAAAGAACAAGCGGTTGTCATTTGTCATGGTCAACTAAAGACTTCTATGCTCTTCTGTGTGACAGGCACAGAAATGGGGTAGATAGGAAAGGCTCTCGCTTAGCCTCATTAGCAGAGGTTTCACTAATTTCAGAATTAGTTAGGCCAGAGCCAGAAGAGTTGTCTGGTCCATGCCTCAGGGGCCACCACTGCATTGCTCACCCTCTGAACATTATTTCCTAGTACTTTGTCCAGACCAGTTTTAAATTACCCAAGTGATGGCATTTCCACAGCTTCCCGTAAGAGACTCTGCCATGATGTAATTTATCTCGGAGGTTTTAGCCATCTTCCTTATATTTAGGATGAAATTAAGAAAATTTATGCTGCTAGTTCTCATTATCCTGTCCTTGGAGCACTCTCAACCATCCTCCTCCCTGCCTGAGATTTACATGCTTCAGATACTTGTAAATAGCTGTTCTCCTCCACAGTTATTCTTTGGCCACAGCACACAAATTTATTTTAATCTTTATAAATTAGCCCAAGCTGCCCTTTAATCATTTATCCTTGTCTCCTTGTGGATCTCCATCCTCAGAAGCAGCCGGGTATCCGGCAGAGCCGTGCCTCAGCACCTGCTCCCACCGAAATCAGCAGCAGATCTGCTCTTGTTGGAGCGGGAAAACAGAGCCTGGGGAGCGAAGCCTCGCCCCTCGGCTCTGCTGTACAGCAGGCTTTCACGAGATACTGGACCGTTACGAAGATTAAATCGAGGTTGATATACAGAAGCTGATTGGGCTGCTCACTTTTGAAGGTCTCTCTGCCTTTTTGCTGTGTTCTCAGCGTGGTGGGGCCGGCGTGAGGAGCACCGTGCTGGCTGGCACGTGTGGAACGAAAGCAGAGATTTCCAGAGTTTCAACCAAAAAGTCAGGGTCTCCAGCCGAGAGGAGGGAAATACACTATAATGCGCTCACTGCTTCTGCAGATCTGAGCACAGCAGGAGGCATGAAAAATGCACTGAGCTACGGGTTATCCTCAAAATACCTCCCACTTCACTTGGAAGGTGCCAAAACCTGTAAATTCACTCATTTGAATACAGTTATCAAATAAGATCTCACACAGCACCCTCACCCTTTACTGACCTAGCCCCACATACCTTTTATTGACAATTTAGATATCTTAATCCTTCGGTGTTCTTTCAGCTGCTAATTCTGCAACTGCTTTAAAAAAATAAACTCTTACATCTACCATGATTAATTCATTCTTCCTAAGTCCAGGCTGTTTATTGCTCTTTGGTCATTTATGCACTAGCTGTTTACAGATTCTGTCTTAATATTAGCTCTGTTATTTGCTAGAGACTCAAGCCATATTTACCATATGGTAATTGCAGAGATGACACGGTCACCAAACAGTGGAAGCTGAGCTGCTATGGTAGTTACCGTAAGTGGCAGCAGTCTCAGCGCTATCTCCTGCCCCACCTTCATATCTTCTCCCCCCACCCACCCTCCGACGGCGTTCCTTGTGGGCTGTATAGAGCCATATGCCACTCTGATCCCCATAGCAAAGGCAGGCGGAGATTTGTTCTTCGCTATGGCATTACTAGACAGGATTATTCACCTTTTTCCTTTCAGTCTGTTTCAACTGCAGGTCTGCCCACCCTGGCTGGCTGCCCCACTCTGTCCCGTCATGGGCAGGTAATCCAAAACATCGTCTGGACCTAGTCACCCTCGATACCCACATTTTCTCTCTCACTGTTACAACAGCACTAACTTCCTTCTCTGCCCCATCCATGGTCTCAATGCATCTCCACCAGAGAAGTCGCAAAGGACCAGATTTCACAGGGTAGTTAGAAGCTTGATGGAGCAGCTCTTTAACCCACTTGGACAACGTGGCCCCATTGAAATCACAGATCTTCCACTGGAGACCTCAACATGATTTAAACTTCTGGCAGAAAACCAAACAGATGACTATGAGGGGCCGCTGCTGTCTTCTCCAAAGACAAACATGAGGTTTGTTTCTTAGATCCTGCCACAACCAAAAGGCATGGGACTAAGCCAGGTAAATATGTGACTTGATCCTTCATGGAGACTCAAAAAAATCAAGATTACCTCTATGCGTATGCCAACTTGGGAGCGCTGCGTACAACAAAGCACCTTGTCTGAAAAGGATGAGGCTCCTCCCTTGCCATTTCTAACATGCCTGTAACGATACCCTCCTAATTCCCAGCAGTCAAGTCTTAACTTAAATACTAGTAAAAAAATCAAGATTACCTCTATGCGTATGCCAACTTGGGAGCGCTGCGTACAACAAAGCACCTTGTCTGAAAAGGATGAGGCTCCTCCCTTGCCATTTTTAACATGCCTGCAACGATACCCCCCTAATTCCCAGCAGTCAACAAGTCTTAACTTGAATACTAGTGAGGAACATTTGAAAACTGGATGCAGGGCACCATGTATCAGAAGAATTTCCTAGCAAAGTACATAATAATCATGCTGTTGGTTATCTCCAAAGTGGAAGAAATAGCATTTTCATTGTATTCACAGCACTACTTACATCAGCTTCCCTCCCTTGACCCTCCCCTCCAAAAGCCTCCCTTTGCACAAAGTCATCTTAAAAATGAGAACTATCTTTTCAGCCCAGTCAACTTGCATACTATCAGCTGAAGGCTGGCAAGAAAGAAGAGACAGAGGGTCCTTAGGACCAGATTTTCTCTGGCATAAATCAGCGCAGGTCCAATGACCCCAAGTCAGCAGAGCTAGCTTATTCCACTGGAAGACCTGCCTGAGGAGCTCTGGCAACATTTCACATAACATAAACCTCCAAAAGGAAAGCTTCATCTATTTCTTCTTTGCAATTCACGTCGCACACATCAGCTGGGAGGCATCTTCCTGCTTCCTCCATACCAACTGTATTCCTGTCCATCCCACCCTGGTTCCTCCCTCCTCCCAACGCTCCATGCTGGCCCCGCGTTTGCTACAACTGGTCCTGCCAACAGGAGCAGCTGAGTCATGGGAGATGACCACATCAGCCAAATGCACTGAAACGAGACAAGGGAAGGAGAAAATCCTCCTTTCCTCCACAACGGCAGGCCCCAGCAAGCAAGACCTGGAGTCTCTCTTCTCCACCATGTGCCCAGTGTCGCCTTGGATCAGCATCCTGAAGTGCCTCATCCTGGAGGTACCATGACAGCAGTCACTGGCTTAATGTAGATGCTTGGGTAACATGCTCATCCCATGCAGCCACCCCACTGTAGGGTTTACTTAAGCCACCGAGGCAAAGAGAGAGGACAGCCTTTCTCCTGCCACTGACGGGCACAGCCTCCGTCATGGATGCTAATAGTCCCACATCTCCATCAGTTTTACTGAGGAGCTCGAGTCCCCTTCAGGCACTGCAGAAATTATCTTTCCATCCATTTCTGCAAAGAGAAGATTAAAACTGAGATGTGCTCTGCTTGCTTTGAAGTCTAAATCTCTCCTAAGACAAGGCTCAGACAAGAAAATTGCAAGGTCCCTCTTCTTGCTGGGAATTTCAGCGGAGGACTGACTTGATCAACACCTAAGGCAGGAACGAACAGCCTGTTTTCACACCCTTACACCACACTCAGCCCCTGTCCCCTGCTCCCTCAGCCCAGAAAGCCTCTCCTACCCATCCGTACTTCTCTGGTGGTGCCCTGAACCCAGCCCCTTCCTGCCATCGCTGATGACAGCAACTCCTGCAATCTGGGATACCTGTCACAAGTGACAGAAAAATGCTTTGCCCAGAACAGGAGAACAGTCCCCAAACACCAGGAGCGGTGGGACGGGGAGAGTGTTACCCCAGGCAGAGCCACCATTACTATTTCATTCAGGTCAGGTACACAAATGGGCAAAAGAACAAGCACAAAAGGTCTTTGACAAAAGGATGGTCTCTTTTAAAGACAAGCAAAGCCTTCAAATGAACCCATTTTGCTGTGGGAGCTCAATGAGCAGACAAATGAATAAAAATGGGTTTTCAATTAGAGCCCTGTATCCCAACAATCCTCCGCTCTGCAGTAATCCTTCTCCCTACCCTCTGCTCTACCCGCAGACACACACACACACACTTCCGTGCCCCTTCCCCTGATCCTTCCTCCCACAGCATCCCTGTGGTCCTTCCCTTAACCAGCCGCCAAACAGGCAAGAGGCAGCACGTACTGCAGCCCCTTCTGAGCCCCCTGCGCTGCCCAGCCGGTCACCAAGCCACCAGCACCACTGGTGCACCTTTCATGAAGTCCCTAAGAATGTGACATCTCAGAGACCACCCCCCTTTTGTCCGAGGTGGCTGCAGCCAGCCCACCATGCCCGATAGCTGTTGGCTCCCATACAGACACTTGCAATTTATGACCACGCCACCTCTTTGCAGATGAGATTTCTAGAATCCTGCACAACCACACACAACGCCCACGTCTCCTCCCTCGGCCTTCTCCAGGAAATCAGCTTTGGTCAGAGGGACAGAGCTGCTCAACTAGGTCAAAAGAAGTTCAAGGCTAACACCAGCAGAAAGCTCCCAGACTCAGGGTATTTTATCTAGTGAGCACTGGAAACTTTTTAATACTATGCTGCGCATTTGTGCAATCTGTGGAACTCAATGCCCTAAGAAATACATTAAGATAAGTACAGGGAGACTCCAAGGAAAAATAGATGTGCGTGGAAACACTCAAAATATCCATAGATTCACCAGCCAGGATGCATCCTTCCTCTTGGTCCAGAGCTTATTTCAACCTTACCAGTTTTTGTGAAACTCGGTAACGTGCGTGTACAGTGAAAGCTGGAAAGGCCCTTCTTAACTGAGCATCTCCTTCCTGACTGAGCCAACCTCCGGCTTTGTCCCAGCAGCCAAGCCCACGTGGACCCAAGAGACAGGCAGAAAGCCACACACGGAGGATAAATGCGGGGTTGAACACGTGTGGGAGGCTGGTAGAAGACTGGGAAGCTAGAAGACATGAAGCTGTTGAGGCAAGTGGGGAGTTGGGGCAGTTACTGGAGAATCATGAAGAAATCTATGTATTTAAGATGGAAAAGCAGAGGAGGGAAAAGGACAGAGCTGGGGGAAGGAGAAGTGGTCATGACTCACTGGAATGCATGAAGCAGCAAGGAGATGGATCTAGGCAGGCAATAGGCAAGCCAGCAGTTTTTGGGGAATGACGTAGGTGCACCAAGTGCAGCTGAGTATCTTCTCACCTTCAGTCTCCTGGTGTGATTCCCCAGAGGGGAGGCAGCTCCGTCGTGCTCTGAAGGTTAAGCTGTGCCTTCTGCCTGGCACAAGAGCACAGTGCAGCCAATGGGTAAAACTGCCTACCTACTTAAAAGCAAACTCCAACACTGCCAGGAGGGACAGGCTTTATTTTTAGCTGGGACACCAGTAGGGTCACTGCTGGTGCTGCATTTCCCCACCGAAGCCAGGGTTTCATGAAGTGTGCTGCGTGCGCAGGGTCACTGCGGGGGAAACATCTGTCAGGTCAGCTTTGGGGAGATGGATTATTTAAGTTAGAGAAAAGGAAACATTTACTAGAAGAAGTGAACCTGAAACTACTCTGGAAGATTAAAATGGAAGGAAAAAATGATGCTTAAAGAGTCAGAGCAAGCGGTAATTTGTGTGAGGGCAACATCTAGTGCACCCATCTCCGAGATGCTCAGACAGTAGAATACCCCATCACGTCTAACTCCAGCAGCATCTCCTCTGCTTGCCTCCTATAACCCCAGCTTTGAAAGGCTCATTCTTGTCTGGGGGCTGCCGAAACAAAAACAGCAGCATGCCATCATCCCTCATCGGGCTCCTTTGCAAAGAAAAAGCACACACAGAGAAACCCACCTTGCCTTGCACCTTGAAGACAACACCACTGAGACCTCCACCTCACTCTGGTCCTCAGGTCCTCCCACAGGGACCCCCAATTAGCCCCAAGGCAGGCAGCTCCCCCCAGACTCGCATACCGGCTATGCACAGCACCCTCAGCGAGCGCAGGGCAGCGGCACAAACTTAGCCTGCTGCGGTCTCGTGAGGATGAGGAGTCAGGTCCTTCCCCGCTAGTGGGTTTCGTGGGTGCAAACCTAATAAAACAGTTGGCACCGCTCCTACTTGCACTGCCAGGAAATGCAGTCTGGAGGCTTCAACATGGAGAGATGGTTGTTGATGAAGTGCTGAGTGCTAGCGTGAAGCTTTCAAGGGACTTCAACGAATTGAGAGCAGAGGGGAAGTTCTCGTTTTATTCTCTTCTTGAAGAACCCGAGTCTATTTGCCATGTTGCGTCTGAGAAACAGCTTGGCCTAGACTCTCTGATTATTATTATTTTTTTAATCAGGATCAACCCCTGTGCATGTTCTTGGGAAGATCTTATACTAAAAAATATTCTGTC
>NW_009601146.1:0-5024 GCF_000690535.1 Cariama cristata | reverse complement strand
GCTGATTCTTGTGCCTCTTAATAGCTTAAGAAGTGTTTTGCAGACCCCATCACTCTTAGGTTCTTTGCAACTGATCTGCATTCAGGACTACCCGTCTCATCAAGAGCAGACTTCAAGGCTGAACCAACTCCAAGCCTTAACTCCTGCAGACAATTCAGGCAGCAGTTTTACAGGTGGAAGCAGGGCTTCCTAAGCCAACTCGAACATTTTACACCTCTGGTCCTTTGTTCCCCCTCTGCACTAGGCTCTCCCTTTTTTGTTGGCCTAACTGTTTGCATAGCTACGCCATGAATAAGGACCAGGAACCCATCCGGCTGAAAAGCAAGCTGAACCCACCTCCTGGCCACACATGCCACCGTGCCAGTACCCTGCAGCGGAGGGGACAGGAGCAGGAACAACCAGTCAGGGTGGGAAGGCTGTAGAAACCAAGGCACAAATGACAAGCATGGCAGGGGCATCAGCTCTAGGGGCAGGGGTAGGTTTGCCTTTTGCAGCGGTGAATCCTGCAACACCTCCCGGACCAGTTAACAGCCTCGCCCCACCACGCAAAGGCAGAGATACGTTTCCACCTCCATTTTTCCCAACCAACATGCATGTTCAAGGGTTACCGAGGAATCCCAACCAAAACCACGGAAGAGGATAAACGTGCTTATTAAGGTGAACTTTAAGCTCAACATCAAGATATTACTTCCCACCGAGGAAAATCCACCTCAAGGTGGTAAACCAAGACATCCAGGCCTTAATGCCCCAAAACAAATTTTCCTGACAGCAAATGGTATGGAGTGTATTACTCCGAGTCCCCATCCGTCACCAGCCGGGGTGGGCCAGCAGAACATGGCAGAGGCACCGCTGCCTTCCCCAGTCTGGGTGTGGGGGAGCTGCGGCACTGGGGCGGTGGGTTTCACAGCCTGCCTGGACCCCGGTGACAGACCCCTTCCTACCAGTACTCGCACGGAGGGGAGCCAGGACGCATCCGGAGCGAGCCGCGGCCCGCCCGCAGAGCGAGGCGCAGACACGCTGTAGCTCTCCCTGCTTTGGCCCGGTGAAGGAAACCAGCTTTCACCAGCACGCAGCATACGAACACCCTGGCAGGGTGCCTTGCGTTGTCGGCACCGGAGGTCCCCGTCCACTCCTGGACACGTCACCTTCAACGCAACCTCAGCAGTCAGATCTAAGTGCCCTCTCACAGGTACATCCTTGCATCGCTACGTTTCTTTTGATTAAAACTGTGTTCTGCGGTGCTGCTGGAGAGTGCTGCTGTTTGCTTTGAGACAGCCTCCAAGTGCCAGCCTAGGAGAGGGCGACGATGAAAGCAGTGGCAATGCAGTCTCATATGCCTATAGTTTCTAAAACTCTTTGACACCTCCCTGGTTGCAAAACATGCCTAGCAGCGTAGGATATTTAGTATTTCTGATTGCTCTTGACCTGGCTGTCTCTGCTGCTGTCCTGAGTTAGGAGGCTTAGGTAAAAAGACAGCAGAGTAGCAGGCGGCAGCAAACACAGCAAGTCCAGTTTTGCAGCCTCGAAATAATCTGCTAGTGAATGGAAATGCTGAATGGAAACACAAGCTTCTCCTAAAATCTGAGTGCTCTGGAAAAGCTCCCTGTTTTATTATGATGGAAAATCCTCATTGGAGTGTTCCGTTAGAAAACAAGCTATCACAAAAGAAATGTTAAGAGCCCTAAGCTCCCCTCTCTCCCATGATGTCAACCGTCAGAGACATCAACGACAGCTCAGCTGTGTGATCAAAGACGCCAGCAAGCAGATTTAAAGACAGAATTACCAGAAAATTGAGAGTTGAAAGAGCATGGGGGCACGATCATCACCTGTTTATAAATGCATCTTATGGGTTGAACTAATTACTTTACGATGTCGTACCACAGGAATATCAACATCTTGGTCTTCTCATTGCGAGACTGGCAAGATGGGGGGGTGGTGGTACCTTCGGAATGGCATGACACATCCCTGCTGCCTGATGCCTTGCTATTCCTGCAAAACCCTCTGACAGAAATGCCTAGAGGGAAGACTGGGCGGTCATCGTGCTGAACTTTGTGCACACACACCCGTGATGGCCCTCAACCAGAGCTTGCGGTTTAAAGCATTAAGGCAGAGAGAGCAGAGGGGAAGGAGTGAAGCCAACTGCTATCTATACCATGTTAGTCCCCAAGCAGCCCACTGAAGCTGCAGGAGACTTGAGGTGGCTCCTACATTTCATTCTGGAGGTAAGCAGGAACAGCAAGCTCTTCTTCAGCCCCAAACCCCACAGCCCCACGTCACTGAAATCAGCAAATACAGGACCATGAGCTCAGCAGCACAGAAGGTGTTTTAAAGGTGCCCCAAGAACAGCTTGTGATCTCATGTATCTCTCAATGCATGAAACTCTTCAGGACAAAGACTCTAATTTATTAGACATTTGTATGGCACTTTGAAACATGGGCCCCCAACTGGGCTGATGCCTTTAGGAGTTACCGTTATCTAAACAGTAAATCAACAATAGTATTCATCTATGCCACGATACCCAAACACAGTGGGTGATGGTAGACAGAGCATCACAACTATCAATTTCCTGGCTTCAGAGGTTTGGGGGTTTTTTTCCCCTATTGAGAAGATGTTTTTGTCTGTGTAATTGAATTTCTTTCATTTTTTTTTTAAATATAGAATTAGACATTACTGCTTGATTAAAGATTAAAAAAAAAAAAAGATATATTTGGCCAGCAATCAAAGCCATCTTTTTAACTGTTGAAGCACATGAAAGGCATCTGAAATGACAGCAACAAAGAACAAGGAACTATTTGTCAACGCCACTTGGTCATTGGGGAAGCTTAGGGGAGGAGACTGATGCTGTTTGTTTAAAACAAGCAAACAAAAAACCTGACAGACAGACCATTTATCTGTATAGTGCTTCACTTGAAAATATTGGCAGAGGGAATATATCTTAACTTGGTTTCTAATAAAAAGTGCTGACGCACCATTACGGCGCTTCCCTGCCCTGGGAATGGAGAATGCCTATCGCAGGAAGGACCCTCTGAAACCCAGGGATACCTGCGGGATCAGCAGAACACAGCAGCCGGTCAGCCCAGGCCCTTAGCAATGCCTTTACCTGTCCAACCAGCAATACCATAGCATCTGCCACCCACAGACCAGCCTCATCCGACTTCAGCCCCACCAGCTCCAGAGGAAGGCAGAGGAAGCAGGCGGGTTGGATTTGTCCCTGAGTACCTCTTTCCTTCCTACAAGCCAGCCAAGCCGAGGAGCAGTGCCCCGAGAGCCCTGCGACCGCCGTGCAGAACAACTGCCTGTGACTCCCAACGACAAAGTCTGCTCTGGTCGGACAGGGCAGCTCCCACCCTCGCGCTGGCCCAGCAAGAGCCGATGGAGCACAGTGTGGCGCATCCCCCCCGCCACGCTCGGTCTCCGGCTCCACGCGCGCCCTCCTGTCCTGGGTGCTAAAGATGGCAGAGAGCACGCTTCCCGCGCTGCCCAGGATGATGGACGGGACTGTCCCACCCGGCCACGACATCTGCCATGCCAGGTGCCATCCCGTCAGGGGGCAGCTTTGCAGAGGAAGGCGGCAATCTCCCGGCAAGGGACAAGCGCTATGCAGAGCCGCGTTAGGATGGCTACACACCCGTCTTTCCTCTGGCACCCTGTCACCCACCAGTTACTGCAACCATGTCCTCACCAAATCCCCACATGGGTAGAAAAATATCATTAACGATTCAAATGAGACCCAGGGAGATGAAACGATGTGCCTAGCAGCATGCTGGCGGCGTGCCAGAGGCCGGGAGCCGACATGTATTTCCACTGCCCTCACGCAGGACCTGAGCAGCGGGATTATCACAGTCTGTCATACCTTGGGCATTTGGGAAATGCTTGAACCACCCACTTACTAGAGAAGGGCTCATATTTGGCTTAGGGGAAAAAAAAAACCAAAACCCAGACTGCTATACTGCACCTTTTACCTAGGGCTTCTCTATCCCGATTCAGTCCTCTCCTTCCCTACCTTAGTTGATATTACATCCTTTTATTTACAATAGGGGGTAACCGATCTCACTGCCATCACGTTGCATGCTCGTGGCAGAACCGAGGGCTCCTGGGCTGCTCTCGCTCCTCCCCAACCAGCCCTTGGCAATAGCTGGACGTGCTCTTTCCTAACATCGCTACTTCTGCTCAGGAAACAACTCTTGTTCCAGTTGACCACAGCAGCCTGAACACAAGCACCAAATACAACTGACTTCCTTAGCTAAACCACAACCAGGTTAAACAAACGCCTGCAACGGCAGTGGATGGAGCAGGATTAGGGACTCCCTAGAAATGCTTGTGCTGCAAGGGAGCGATGCCTCTCCCCGCTGCACCAAACCTCCAGAGCACCTTCAAGGCCTCGGTGCCTCAGCAGTCCCCCAAAGCCAGCTCTGCTCTCCCAGGCCTCCCGCCAGGCTCCCAGAGAGCACGGGATGAGCGCTCCTGAATGGGAAGATGCTGATGACTGTTACCTAAGTCTTCCGGCTCTGTCCTCTCCAGAAATAAAAAACAGCTCAACAAAATCCCCCTTTGCTCTATAAAGAGATGTGAGGAATCAAAGGAACGTACTACAAGCACGAGGAGGAGGGCATGCGCATAAGGCACCCCTTCTCACCCCCACTGTTCCTCCAGCGTCTCACCTTAAATCTGAAACAGATTTTTAGGGTGAAAACCCCAGAACAAGCCCAGGAACAAACCAAGGAGCCAGGAACTCAACCATTACACTACAGTTCCACTTTGGGGGCGTGGAGGGCGAAATGGCCATAGCCTCGTGTTTTAGAATAACAGTAAAAAAAAAAACAAAACAAAAAAACACCAACACACTTGCAACGGTTTCATCTCCCACCCAGGGTGATCGATACTTTAAGCACAGGTGAAAAAAATAAAGCCCTGAAGCAAGGCTGGGAGGAAGAGTATGAAATTACCCAACATTTAGGTCAGCTCGCATATGTGCGTGTGTGTGTGCGTGTGTATCATTTCTCTCCCCCTGCCAGCCGGGGGCT
>NW_009601145.1:0-9688 GCF_000690535.1 Cariama cristata | reverse complement strand
CCACTTGGGGGAATAAACCGTTATTTCTAATAGTGGTAACAAGAACTAATCACAAGGCCCTGAACGTTCTCAGTGTTACGGGAAAATTGCCGAAATAGGATTAGGATGGTAAATCTAGTTTCATGTTTCTATACCTCATGCAGCTTTTCTGTTATAAAGATAGCTTAATAAACTAGGATAAGAAATAAATTGTGCAACAGTATAATGACTCTGCTTTCCTGAGATGACTTTTGTTTATATTGCATGGATGCGATGTAGCTCTGAACATCTGTGATGATGCTACTGAACTTCCGGAACCTTCTAGAGAAGTGAGGGCTGTGGGAAATGTGTGATTGCCATCTTGTGGCACCAAATGTTTCTGGCAAGCATCTGTGCAGTTCCAGCAGCCTCCATCCTTTCTAAGTAGCAGCAACTACCTAGATCTCCCTTCAGTTCCCAGAAAATCCAGTTTTATCTATTTGACCAAAATTTCCAAGCTAGGTTATTTTATGTAAATAGGAAAATCATACAGTTGAAGTTCTTGGATGGGCTACAACCTTGTTCAACCTCACTGTATCCATTTAGGATCACAAAGTTGTGATCATTGGAGAAAAATAATAACTGCCTCAAATGCAGGGTACCCAACCTTCCTTGTGATTTATGTGGGTCACAGAAACTCACCTTATATACAGATCCACAAATTTATTATTTAGTGTAACTGAACTAGCAAAATCTATTCAAAACTTTGTTATCATTCCAGTTAAAATTACTTTGGACATCTTACGCTGAAGTATCCAATTGTTGCTAATTTCTATTAATAAAGTAGTTAAAGCTCACATAAACAAGCTTTCTGGTATCTACTCCTTTCTCTTGTGTTACACTTACCCTGCATGTGCCCCTGGAGATCCAAAGGCCAACAAGGGGCAGGAGAGGTCTACTACAAAAAAAGATGGGCAGGTGGTTATAGCAAGTTGTCAGTGTCTTGTGTTCTTCACCAGGAAGAACACACTGTTGATGGTGAAGGTTTCTTCCTCTTGCTCTCAGCTTCACTTAGGGTTATTTTTATTCATTTGCTGCCACCATCCACTTGCTGGCTGATCATTCACTGGCCAGCAATTTTGCATTGTCTCCAAGTTTTACCATAAGTGGTTTGTTTCACGTTTCCTCGATTCTACTTTGTGTTCTCTTTGTTATCCCTTGACCCAGTGTTATCTTGTTCACAAGGTTGCATTCCTGTAGTGAGCACTACTTGGCCACTGTGATCGGTGTGTATCTGAGAGTCTCTGCATTTTCAAGGCCTTTGCTATCATCATTTGCTTGTACTTTTACGGCCCCTCATACAATCCTGTGTTTTGTCAGCAATCTCAAGATGTGCCTTCCTGATAAATTACTAATGTTGTATTAAGACAACCTAGTCATGTATATGTCCCGGTTCTCAGGTCATTGAACTCTAAATAATTGTGTCTTAGCTGACAGATTTGTATACAATGCTTTGATAACCAGATATTATGAGTACTTATTGTGACAGTATCACCGGTATGTTATCAAGGTTACTACACTACTGTCTTACAGATTAGTCAGCAACCATATTTCTTGCCTGGAAGCAAGGGATAAGCACATGAAAAATAAGTGACAGTACTTGCTTTTACGGGATATTTTAAGGGAAAAGCAGTTTTCTTAACATAATGTTTTTGCCCAAGACTTCTCAAGATTCTCACCTATGATCACATTTGACAAAATAAGACACTTTTTTCTAGTCAGTATTTAGCCCATTACATGTATAAAATTATATGCAGATCTCAAACAGCTGAATATATAGGGTAATAGTATTTGCGTTTCTCGTACTACTTAGACTAGAGCCCTGTGGAAATACATTTCAAATGTATCTCATCACATTTCTTTGGCACTTGAATTGTTCCTGTGATACCATTTTTCATAAAGCTGCTGCATAAATGTAATCTTTTTTTGTTTGAGATCAAATTCTGCATCCCAATCAGCAATGTAGCTTGTGGAAAATGACCAACCTTCAGCAAAATAAACCAGATTTGGTCACACCTTGTCTCTCTAAAAGTGTTGAGCATGAGTCAACATGCACTTACGGTGATGTTGGCTAACTGGACCTGCAGGTTGATGACAATGATCTGTTTGGCTCCTGTGAGGCCACATCTGGAATATTCTGTGCAGTTTTATTCCCCGGAGTAAGGGGAGACATTGACAAATTAGAATGAGTTGAGCAGAAAGATGCTAAGGTACTCAGAGGGATGGAGCACATGCTGTATGAGGAGGAGCTGGGGTAACTGGGTTTGCTATGCCTGGAAGGGGGGTGCTTTGTAGGCAATCAGCACTGTATGAAATTTAAAAAGAGCAAGTGCTGGATTCTCCACCTGGCATGGGGTAATCCTGGTTATACGTAAAAACTGGAGGACAAGAGGCTGGAGGGCAACCTTGCAGAAGGACATCTCGGAGTTGGGGTTGATTGTAAGTTGAATATGAATCAGCAGTGTGCCCTGGCAGCAAAAAGGGCCAACTGTGTCCTCAGGTGCACCAAGCACAGCATCGCTGGTCGGTCGAGGGAGATAGTTGTCCCACTCTGCATTGCACTGGTGTGGCCCGACTTCCATTATTGTGTGCGGTTTTGGGCACCTTAATGTAAGAAGGACATCAGACTATGAGAGTGTGTCCAGAGGAGGGTGGCCAAGATGATGAAAGGCCTCGAGGGCAAGACTTAGGAGGAGCGTCTGAGGTCACTTGGATGTTCAGCTTGGAGAAGAGAAGACTGAGGGGTGACCTCATCGCAGGCTACAACCTCCTCATGGGGGGCAGTGGAGGGGCAGGTGCTGATCTCCTCTTTCTGGTGACCAGCAATAGGACATGAGGAAATGGAACAAAGCTGCATCAAGGGAAGTTCAGATTGGACATTAGGAAAAGGGTCTTCACTGAGAGGGTGGTTGGTCACTGGAACAGGCTCTTCAGGGAAGCAGTCACGGCACCAAGCCTATTCAGAGTTCAAGAAGCGTCTGGATGACGCTCTTAGTCGTATGGTTTAGTTTTAGGTAGTCCTGCAAGGAGTTGGCCTTGATGATATTCTGTGATTTTATGATCTTAACTGCAAACCTAAAGGGCTTTGAGAGAAGACAGTCAGGTACTGCTCAGAGATGTACAGTGAAATGGCTGGGAAAATTCAGGAATAGTGCATAGGGGCATGATGTGGAAAGGTTGTTTGAATGAAGAAAAAGAGAATAAGAGAAACAAATACTTAGAAAAACTTTCTGCATGATCTTTTTGGATTTCTGTTATTGTTTTGAAATAGGGAAATATGTCCCTTGCTGATGCTCTGATAAATGCACATAAATGTGCTGCAAGTTCCTTGTCAAGGGGAAAAAACTTAAGCTTCTCTTCATACAGAGAAATTAATATGAGATTCTCATCTGAAAAGTAACTGAGCGGCATTGTCGGCACCCAAATTTGCTAGGCCTCCATGATTTCCACACAGATATAAACCCATTTAGGCTTTATTGTGAGGCTCGCCATTGTTCATTCATAATTTAGAACCATGAAAAAAAAAAAATTCTGCCAGCTGCATATTTTTTCAGCTTTCCACAGAGCACATGAATTGTATTCAAACAGTTGATCGAGAACACTTTGAGTTATTTTGTCAGGTACAGACAATCCCCTGCGATATTCAGATTGCTCTTAACAGTCACAAAAGTTAAGAGGATTTAAAAGCATTCCATTTGAGGGAAGTGTTTATGATGTTACGTGATCAAGCAACAGCTCTTGGACTGCCATTTCAAGAGTATGTGTATTTATTATATAAATATCTACTGAGCAGACCATGATGTTTTCTCTGCTCTGAACAGAACAGAAACTCGAACTATTCCATTTTCTGGCATGTTTCAAAATACATAAAAATGTTTTAAAACAAATTTCAGCTTATTTAAAAATACATAGAGAACCTGAGAATTCATGTTGATTCTTACTGAAGGAGCAATCTCTGATGTCAGGGTGAGCATCCTGCCCTGTTACTCTTGAGAAGAAGGGCTCACTTCTCAGTTCAGTGTCTCCCTTAAGTTATATGAAGTCGAAATAAGAATAGTATGAAAAGTAATATTAGAATAGTTAACATTATTGTGTAAAGTAGAATTGTTAACTGTGCATTTCTGGACATAGTGTTAATAACTTTAACAAAGGAATTCTGAGCTTTGTAAATATAAATTCTAAACTTGGGAAATTCTCATTCTTCTACTCCCGAGAGTCTGTGAAAACATAATGAAACCTGAAAATGCATGTCTCTAGAAGCATCGGATTTTTCAAATTCATTGATGTAACTAACATTTCCTTAAAACCTCTTTTACAGCTTGTCATAAGTTTGTAAAGGAACATTTTATTTTGTTTGTAGATTTATAACAGAGTACACCTGCTTTACTTGTATTCTTCAGTAAAAACTGTATCTGTTTCACAAAGCACTTCTACAGCAGTCAATGAGGCAGTGTTAACAAAGGAACAGCGCATAGGTATTAATGATCAGTTAGGTGAGCACCGAGCACCATTAACGCTGCCATCCTATGGCCTTCAGCAAGGTCAGCATTTCAATTATATGATGAGTTTATATATGCATATGTATAAAAGAAAAGCTGTAAAAGTTCAGTTGCCCCTTGGCCCAAGAGATAAGCCACGTTTAGAACCTTTCCAGTTACTATTAGGAAGAGCAACTGATGAGACTACTCATCTAACTATTTGGTTCAATCCTTTCCTCCTTTTTAATTTTATTTGTTTATAACAAGGAAGACTTTTTTTCAGTGAATCTTGTGCCCAGGCAGCCTCTTCCTCTGTTGCCTTGGAGAGCCATTTTTGGGGCTCTTTGTCCTGCTGGCTTTTTCGTCTCTCTGACACTTGTTCACGAGTTCTCTTTGTTGTCAAACAGTAGCAGTGAATCTGCTAAGCACACATGGCTTTAACTGTCTCAGTATTTGCCTTCTGTGTAGCTCCTACTCTTCACAGTTTTCCAATGAATAAAGAGTTAAAAAGAGTGCAGTTTGATTTAACATATAATGTGGTGTTACTGTGGGCAGTTGCCCAAAGAGCTGGTTTAGCAACTTGCGTCTATCTGGTGTTCACGTCTATTGGATGAGATGTTTCTGATTGTTGTTTGGATGAATGTCTAATTTATCATTCCAAGCAAACCGTACTTTTACACTCAGTCAGCCTGCAGAAATTCCTCACGCCAGGACTGCACAACATTGGGTCTGGTGCGGGGAAGGGGGAAGTGACATGAAGGCAGGACTAAGAGAGGGGGAGCACCAGACCTTTGTGGCAGCCTGCAGTTGCACCGGACTAGGTAAAATGTGAAACTGCATCTGTCTGAAGCAGTTCTGTGGTGCTTAAACTGATGAATGTACCAGCTGCGAGATCTCTGCCCTCCTCTGCTCCTTTGTTGAAGGCATACTCCCTGCCCCCTTTCCTTATGACGACTCTGGTACTTGTAGAATTCCTTCCTGAGATGATCAAGGACCAATGAAAAATAATTTTTGGTGAGATTAATCTTCATGTGGATCATTGGGATCAGTTTCCTCACTCTCTGTGAACCCAAGTGCTGAGACAACGAAGTAGGCAGAGTATGACAGCTTGGATTTCTATTACTTTAAACTGTCATGGAAAACCTGCCTTCTGCTTAAGCTAAGAAAAAGACAGTTAGCACTCTCACAATTTGTAAAGTTTAGAAATGAATGATTAGAATTAACTTCATGATTGTCTTCAATCAAAGATCTGCTTAATGATAGCCACTAACAGAATTCTGTGTAATAGGATTTTTATGCCTTATAAATTTCTTTTGCTCACAGTCCAGTGAGCTTTTTGTGTATTTAGGTTTTTCTGGACTGAAGCATAAGGCTCCATATTGGATCTTCATGCACATGTTTTTAAACATACATAAATCCTTCCTGGATTAGACAATATAATATCTGAAAATCAGACTATTTCCAACTTATTTCAGTTATTGGCTGTATTTAATCAATGCAGCTCTAGTTAAAGTGTTTTGTTTAAATGTCATGTTGAAAATGAGATGCAATGTGTCTGTGGTCTTGTCAACTGCCAGTATTCTCTAATGAAATGATGGGAGAACTGGGTTTTAATGCTTGTGTTCGTTTCTCTGAATGTTTACATGTTTGCTTAGCTGAAAGTGGAACATTCATATTTAAAAAAAAAAAGATGTCAATAAATGTTTGTACTATCACAGTACAGGAAAAAAAATTAGCTTTTGTGATGTGATAGGAGATGAACAGGACAGTCTAAGGAGGCTAGTCAATTAAATATTTGGATGAAAGTCTTCCGAAAAAGAATATGTACACTGTTTTTTACTATTTCTGCTGAATTTTCATGATTTTTCTTTCAACATCAGATCTTGTTGCTCACTTTGCGAGCCTGTCTGCAAAACAAGGAAACAAGCTAATTCTCAAAGCCAAAGGATACCCTTTGGCTATAAGTTTAAGTGATGGGGCAACAGGACAGTTGGTGACTCACCAGCCAGAATAGTTCTGTCCCGCAACTGTAGCAGCTCTAAGATGCTCTAATGTGTCTAATGTGTTAAAAAACAATTTCAATGAACCACTTTTGCCCTCTACTTTGAACATACTAACCGTATCCCGCTTCTTAATTGCGTGGGCCCAAGGTATTAGTTTTCACTTGTGAAGCTCTTTGGTATCTCTCCCTTCTGTAACCAGCACTGCTCATTCACTATCAAGGTGAGATTCCTGCCTCTCATTAGCACCCATTGCTCATGTGTAAGTTTTTATACCAGCCTGGAAAGTGTTCCTAGAAATGTTGACACAGCTACTTCATTATTGCTCCTCAAAGCTTTCTGAAAACTGAAGTTCTTCTGCAGGGGCTCCAAAGCTTGGCAGTGGGTATATGGTTGTTGGTTGAGACTCCTGGCTGTTAAGTGTGTGATTTAGTGTCAGTGATTCCCAGTTGCGTTTCCCTTGTTCCTCTGTATTTATGGTAACATTTTTAATCTCTTATCTTGTACTTAGCTTATAAGCTTTTTGTTACTGAGACTGTTAATTATTTTATGTTTTCACACTATGTACTGATTTAATAACTTAGATCTCTAGGTGTTGCTGTAAAGTGTATCTGAGTAGTTATTTAAATATACTTTAGAAGACCTTGAATTACAGCCTCTTTCTGTCCTTATATAGTTACTTTTTAAAGAAGTATTCAAAGTTGCTTTCAGACTGGGAAGGAGGAAAGAGTTTAACTGTTCCTGTGCTGGATTACTGTAGCATGGCACATAGTCTGTTATAATGTGTTTAACAGTACTTTGCATGGTACGTTTTCTGGTTGCAGCAACCAAGAATAGATTAGACTGGATTCACAGTGCTAGTACTTGAATGGTGTTCATTGTAAGTGTCTGGATAACTTGGTGGCTGAAAGATACATCTCCTGATTGAGTATCTGTGATACTCAATGCTCTGTTTTTTAAAAAATGTAAATGGAAATGAGCTTCTCAACATGTATTCTCTCAATCTCTGCTATACTTGAAGGAATGGTGTCTCCAAAGCCTGTTACAATAGATGTGGTCCCATGAACCTGAACATTCCTCAGACTTCTGTATTTCGTTTTTTCAGATTAATCGTGCCCCAAGCTTTGGAACTGACCAAAAAATAGACTATGATGTAAAAAAAGGTGTTCTGCTAAATGCATTAAAGCTTCTCAACATACGGTAAACTTGTCCTCTTTTCTTCAGTCTGGTTGTCTTTCTGTTGCTTTGATTTTTATTTATTTATTTTTTTTTAAATTTGAACTGGACTAGGAGAAAATTAAGACCTTTTTTCCTATCTTCATATTTTCAAAATATAAACGTTTCCCTTGCTGTCAGTTTTGCTATTGAAATTAACCCAAATTTAATTTTTCTTCTTGCTCATGTGCTTGCAAAAAATGAGTGGTAACAGTAAGTTTTGTACTTTTTTAAAAAATGATTTTTCAAACAGGTCTGAAAATGGGTATATGAGTGCAGTCATGGGCATGTGACCACACAGAAAATTTGCTTTGGTGATAGTTTCACATACAGTCAAAAGCCGTATCACTACAGGAAAACTTTGTAGTTGGGATATGTTGGAAAAAATCTGCACTTCTGGAAAATAGATATGACCATGTTTGTACATTAAATTATAGTTCAGAGTCATTACAGTACACCTTAAAGTGTGAAAATATTGTAGCCATAAAAGTTAATATTTTAAAAAAGTTCTTAATGAGTGTTTCAATTCTAATTTTGTATCATAAGCTGCACATGACTGACTGGAAAAACCATTTGATATGCTTGAGATGAAAGTGCATCTCATCTCAGCTGCATTGGATTGACATATCTTAATATCATTTGTGTTTCAGGACAAGTGATAAAAGAAGAAATTTAGCTCAACAGAAGGCTGAGGCTCAAAAAAGACTGTATGGTCAAGGTTCAATGAAAAAACTGTTGCCAGGTTCCTCAGACTGGGAGAAGCAGCGCCACACACTGGAAATGAGAAAAGAAGAACTGGTAGGAAGGAAAAAAATGTGCTGTTTATTGTCTGTGGCTTATGCTCTCTTTGTTATAATTGTTTTATTTTCTTGATTTGTAGAAGGAAAGACTTGCCCAAGTACGTAAACAGATTTCCAAAGAGGAGCATGAAAATAGACACATGGGGAACTACAGGTAACTATTTCTGACTGTATTAGTAGAAAGTATTCAATGCATTCTTTAGGAATAATAGAAAGAATTATTTGTCGTAGATGATAATTTTCTGCCAAAATTGTGTAGGCATGTATAGAAAATATATACATGTCCAACAGGTAGTAAAGGTTTTTTTTCAGATAGTTCTTTTTTCGATTCCAAATTTTTGCATGCACTTAGGAATTTATATGTCAGTCACTCTAGTTTTTGTGCAAGACATTTGCTTGAAAGACATAATTGTTCACATTCAGTGTACCAAGAACCACAACTGTCATTATGGACCTGTTCTATAATCACATATGATGATTCTTATCTCTAGGGGGGAGCAATATAGCTGTGTGAGTATTCCACTATAAAAAAATTAAATCTGAATGTTATTTATGAGGCTTGCTAAAAGTTCAGAAACTTTGTTGGTGCTTCCATCATTTTTGATAGAATGGCATTTGAAATACTGTATTCATATTTCTGCACTTGGATTTTGGATCTTAGTAGGCTTAAAGGTAAGTATCTTCAGATTCCTTGGTAAAATACATTCAAAAGGGAGCTTTAACTTGTTGGTTATAATAGGCATTAGCCAGCAAACAAGAACTTTGTTTTATGATGGTTTTATTATTATTATTTCTTGATATTTGCTTCAATGAGAAGTGAAAGCAAGGCCTATGAATATGGTGAAAGGCAGCAGAGTACGGCTAGGAAGAGATGATGGGAGTATTTGCCCACTCTTTAAAACATTCTTCCAGGATGTGGGAGGCCTGAATTCACATGTTTTATTCTGAATTAGACAGAATGCCTTTACTACTATTCTTCATCTCTGATTTTTTGAGCAGATGTTCTATAATGCCTAGTAAAGTTCTCATCTAAACAGAGAGGTGTTTCTGTGAAATTTTCATTTTTGATGAATTAACATTCTGCTTACAAAAAATCTTTGTAACACTCCCAGTTTTAATTACATCCTCTTAAAGCCAGGGTCACTCCTGTCTTAAAAAAGGGCAAGAAGGAGGACCC
>NW_009601144.1:0-18360 GCF_000690535.1 Cariama cristata | reverse complement strand
AATATTCAACTGATGTGCTTTTTGAATGTGAGTAGAGGAATTCCATTGCCATGTGAGATGAAAAAATATCTGTAGAAATATTATGATATTTAATTTGCTTTTATTTATGTTCATATCTGTTGTCTTTGCCTTTTGAAAGACGCAACTTTCATTTGATGTGTACTAATGATGTGTCATTTAATTGAGTTATATGTATATAATGCATTTCAGATTTTCTAAACTTACAAAAATACATAGCAGGATTTTTTTTTACCTTCACTCCTTAATATGAGACTCTCTTGGCACTGCATTATTCTTCACTTAATTATTTTGAAATCTGAGAAGGTGGTGCTAGCAGTCTTGATGCATGGTCTGCTGGCTGATATGTCCCAATGCTTCTGAATTATGACAGCTGGACTTCATGACTAAAATGAGTTGATTAGACCACCTGGTAAGGACAGGGACTCCTGCTGATGAATGGAGTTCTGGTGAAGAACTGGAATGGGGGCCCAGATAGCATGTAGTGTTCATCCTTGGATATTTTCAGAACTTGGCTGTAAAGGGCCCTGAGCCACCTGGTATGCCTTTGATGTTGGTGATGTTTGTGGGTAGATTGCCTCCAGAAGAGGTCCCTTCAACCTACACTTTTCTGTAATTCTGAGTGTTGTCCCTCATTGCTCATTACTGCTACAGCTGGGTTTCAGTGATGTCTCTTTGGGTATCTTTCAGCCTTCTAATATGTAACTGTACTAAAATAGAAATGTTTGAGATTCCATTAAGAAGTTTTACATCTGCTTGTGACCTAGTGCAGATAATTGAATTGTCTTTATCCATGTTTGTGGATTTTTTTCCTCAATAAATAATCTTGCTTTTAGATGTATGTTGTTACTGAGCTATTAGTACCTGAGAAAAAAGGTACTCAGTGCTACAGGTTTTAATTGAGATTGAGGCCTTCTGCCACATAAGTTCATGTTTGTTTATTCTAAAGCTATTTTTTGTGACTATATGTCTGATTTTCTTGGAGCAACACTGTCCTCAGGTCCTTCTTATTTGTGATTAACAATAGGATACCATATACAAGGAGGTTAATAGTGCCCTGGATTCAGTTTTTCATCATAGCAACAAATTATTTTGTTATACTGCTTCACAGCTAGTCAGAGTGGGCAAAATACTTGGACATGCATGCATGTGTCACCTGTAGCACTGAATAAACATGAAGAATGTTTATGCTGTCCTTGGGGAATGTAAGGAGATGTTTTTGTGAGACTGGCAAAAAGATAGATTCTATAGTTACACCATCCGTGGAAGAACCTGAGCGTGCTCTACTGAATTACTGAACTTTAACGTTCAATTTTAGTGCTATGTCTGCTAGCACAAGCGTTAAGTCCTTGTATCACCACCACAGCATCCCACCTTATTGCTGACAATATTCTCCAGGCATTGGCTTTTCAACAACTTTGCTTGGACTTATTGGTGAAATTGATGTAAAGTGGATGAGGCAGAACCTCCTTATCAGGTAAAGGTAGGAGCAGTCTGGTGCCGTTTGATCCACAGTGCAGCTTCTAAAGCCCTTGGATCATTTTTCATGCGTTCATGTGCTTAAAACAGGAGGAAGGGTAGATAGGGGATCAGCATGTCTCGGTGTGTTTCTGTGGTTTGATATGGTGAATTCTCCTCTTCATGTTACCATCACCTCTACGTTAGCACAAAAGCAGCAATTTAAAGAAATGATGAAAGGCTTTTGCTTGGGTAGTCACTTCTCAGCAGATTGGAGGTCTTGGAGTATAAACCAAGGAACTATTTTGAACAGGTAAGCACTTTGCAAAGGAGATGCCAATTCTTTTGCTTCTATAAAAAAGGTTTAGGATACTCTTTTACCCCTCAAGTGATCCTTTTATACTTGAAATTTTGTCAGTTGTTTTTTTCCTTTGCATACTTTGATGTTGGCAAGTCGATGAGAAGTTTAAGTGTTTTCCACCCCTGTTGGTATTGACCTTATTTTTGTTTAGTTTTGCTTTACTTGATTTTTTTTTTTCTTTATAGGTATTGGCACAACTTTATAGCAATGGGTCTTGTGGGATAGCGTGTATAGAGAGGGAAATGTCTGTGGTTTGAGGGTTTTGTTCTGTTTTGTTTTCTTTAAGAAAAGATTACTTCATGCAATTTTAACCTGTGCTGGTTCATTTACCTATTGTTTGATTATGATTTACTTGTTTTTAGGAGTCTTTTGTATGATTTACATTTTTTTTGCTTTTTGCAGGGTGGGTTTTTTTTTTTAATTGAGGGAAACATCTTTCACAGAACTGAGTCTTCTATTTAATTGAGGCAACTATGTGGATTTTTGAAGTAGAAGAACAGAACTTAAACTTGTATGAAAGTATAAATGGTGCAGTGGGGAATGCGACTGTCCTCTGATAGAGAATTTTGTTGCAAAGAGCCATTTTGTGGTTTTTAAGTTAGGAAAACATTGAGGGAGGGGAAATCTGAGCCACAAAATACATCTAGGAATGAAATTAATGAGCCGCTTGTAGAGAAAGAGTTACTAGATAAATGCCTGATCTTTGTCATCAATTCTAATTTGTGAGATATCCTGTAAGGAAATGGTAGCACAGTATTGCTAAAAAATTCTTTTTTTAACCCTCTTCTTTTTCCTCAGACTGTCTGTGTAGAAAAAAATGAAACATTAGGTGGAACCTGTTTGAATGTTGGATGTATTCCATCCAAGGTAAGTGTACATAGTTTGTTATTAAAACCAACAGATATTCTATGCATCACTTGGAAAAAGATTAAGAAGGAGTTTCTCAAGATTGACATACTTTCTTTAAAAATTGAAATTGTAATCCAAATCAGCTGAGGATCCAAATAAATGCAAGTAACACAAAGGGTTAATATTTTATTTGCTCAATAGAAATGTTTTGTTTGCAAACTCTGTTTTGTGGGCTTTCCTAGTTGAGAGAGAGGAAGAGGATGAAAACCAGAGGTACATATAGATCTGTCTTCTTACTGAGCTGTGGAGTCTATGCTGTAACCAGTAATGACCAGTGGTTCAAACGGTTGTATCTCTTGTAGTCTACCTTAGCTATGTCAGATGGTTGTACCTCTTGTACCATGTGAAGTTCTTGATCGCCTCATATCAGTTTGTTCAAAATAAACCTGTAGTTTTGTCCAAGATGATGTTCTTATATTAAAGGAATGCTGAACTGTGTCACTAGAGGTAGAGAAAGGAAACCTAAATTAGAGGGAGAGAGGCACCCCTGAAAAATCATGAACTCTGTTTTTGGTTGGATGCATGATGCTATGAAGAGAGCTGTATGTCTCCATTGGCTGTAGAAAGAGCTTAGTTGATTAGCTTTTGAAATATTCATCTAAGCTAAATTAGTATTCTCACCAGTACCAAAAGATGGCCTGAAGAGTGGGGCTTGTAGTGCTTGTGTGGAGTGGTGCAGGTGGGAGAGAAAAGGGAGGGTCCAAGGCATGCACTCTGAAAGAAAGAAGTAAGAAGAAATTCAGAAGAACCTAGTATTTTACATTGTCAATCCAGTTTTAAGTAATTTCAGAACTAGGGCATTGTAAGAAGAGTGCTGTCGCTAGATGAAAGGAGTCTGCCTCATTAGCACCCAGCTGGTGAAGGGTCTTCCTTTGGTAATGCCAGGTTTGTAATGGCTATAGTAACAGACATAATCTTACCAAGATCCCTCCTAACTGTATTGCTGTTTCTAATCTGTTTGCTCAGAGAGGTTCTGTTAGCATGGGAGGAGAAAATACAGTACAAATACAAAGTTTTTTAAATGATATATTAATTTTCCTAAATATTTTAGTAATAGTTCTAATGAAGTTCAGAATATCTTAATATACTGAGGCAAAACTCAAAAATGAGGTGTTGATCAACGCAATGTTTGAAAGTTTGGAACTCTGCTAGGATCTATTTAACTTCTTGAGTTTGTGGGTTTTTTTTTTAAATCCTTTGAAGTTCTTATGAAAATACTTCTGAACTTATGGCTAAACTTGAATGTTATCCAGAATTTTTTTGAATGGTAATAAACTTCTGAAGAAGTGAATATGTAGGCTGCGTTCACTGAGACAATAACAAATTATTCACATATTCCTTTCCAAAAAGCCACACAGAATAATACACTGGACATGGAGTTTTTTTCCTTTCTAATTGCTGAAGTCTTACGTGGTGGCTGTCTCTTTAATTTTTGTTGGCTGTTACAGATTCAGGGTTGTGACAGTTATGTGAAAGGGGCAAATGAATTTTAGAGAGAGTTGTTAAGACTTACTCATAAAAATGGAATGATCTTATTCTGACAGTATTAGTTTTACTCAAGCTTGTGTATATAATGCAGGTATCTCAAAATGTGCTTTGAATCTTCCACTATCCCTGCTTTAGATTTTAGTCTGTGCAGACTTGCACTGCTATCCTTCTTGCAAATATACCGATAATGTCGTGTTAGGGATGGCTATAGCCAAAACCATCATTTGTCTTGCCAAGTTCCCTCCCTAACTATATTCCCTCCCTAACTATTTCTAATCAAAGTACAGTTATAGAGGTTCTGCATTTCAAGCTGCTGATTTGTAGACATCCTTACAAAAACTATTTTAATTTTGTCTTTGAATCCTGAATGTCCAGTGACTGGAGCCAGCTCTAAGCCATCTAGCTTCAGCTCAACTACTCATCTACAAAATTTAACTCACATATGTCTACACAGGCTAGAATTTCAATGGGCATTTCAGTATAGATTTTCCTCATCCAGTTTTTCTGTATCGTCTTTTTGTTGACAAGTAATCTCTTGTCTGAGCTAATAAGGAAATTCTCCTGTGAGTCAGAATCATCTTTGCTTACTTAAAGACCATTCTTTTTTTTTTTTTTTTTAAGTCCTATGGAGTCATTTCCAACTTCTGAAATGAGAAAAATGTGAAATGAGAAAAAGATAGGTGTGGATTTAACTGTTTAACATATATGTTAAATATGTAACTATAAAACACCTCAGTAAGAGCTACTGTGTACAATTTCTGTATTTGAAATACACTTTTTAAAATACATGTCAGACTTTCTTAATAGTGAGAATATTTTGAAAATAACATCAGTTTATTTTTTTTTCCTGATAATATAATGATTAATTCAATCATGAATGTATGTCCCAATTCACATTTCTGTGTGTGTTATTTTAGGCCTTGCTGAACAACTCGCATCTGTATCACTTGGCCCATGGAAAAGATTTCGCTAATAGAGGAATTGAAAGTGAGTGTGAAGAGTAACGAGTCAGTGCCTGTTAACGTAAATGGTTTCCATCAACAAGCAAGTTTAATCATTTAAATCTGACTACTGTAGTTTTCTGGTCAGACAACTTTTTTTTTTTATAAATAGTATCATAGAATCATAGAATCATTATGATTGGAAGAGACCTCAAAGATTATCAAGTCTGACCTTAAGCTCCTTTATCTGTTGGAGTGTTAGGGGTGTGTCTGTTCCTTGAACCCCGAATCATGTGTAGGTAAGTTATATTTGGAAAGTGTGAATACTGCTTTTTAACATAGCAGTTCTTGAATGTAACCTTTAGCGTTTAGTAGGGCCATGCAACACATCTTACTGTGTCAGAGCTGTTAATTATGTTTAAGTTAGTTCCTTTAAATAAAAACACTGCAATGCTTGAATAGAAGTTTTGGGGTTTTTTTTACCTTAGTTACAGGAATCCGTTTGAATCTAGAGAAGATGATGGAACAGAAGAGTGGTGCAGTGAAGGCTTTAACAGGTGGAATTGCTCATTTATTTAAACAAAACAAGGTTAGTTTTGATTATATACTGAGGTATACCCATGATTTTTTCTGATCTGAATTTTTTTTTTATATCTTCATATTGTTGCCACATAAATTAATTCGAGTAACTTACTTGGCAAGGACAGAATTTGAGTGCTTCTCCTCTGGGAAATTTTTAAATGAACAGTTACTTCATTCTTAATTTACTTAATAGTATATAATTACTTTGTGGTTTGTACTAGAAGGTGATGCAAAGGTACATGTTAGCAGCTTCTTTAAAGCGTTAATGAGATTCAGATTAAATGTAGCATAACTTACGTAAGTAATTTGAATCTGAATTTACTGTGTTCTGATTACTAAAGGTTGTACATGTATCTGGGTTTGGAAAAATAACTGGCAAAAACCAAGTCACTGCAACCAAGGAAGATGGCAGCACACAAGTTATCAATACAAAGAACATACTTGTAGCCACCGGCTCAGAAGTTGCTCCCTTCCCTGGAATTACTGTACGTATTTGAAACCTTAGTGGTACTTTTTTTCAATGTGTTATAGCCACATAATTTAATGTGTAATATTTTTTTGTTTCTGGTTGTACTTCACCTTCTCTGTGTTTTGTACATAATGTATAAAAGAGATTGTCAACCTCCCTTTGTGGATTTCTTTGTCATTAGATTGATGAAGATAATATCGTGTCATCCACTGGTGCGCTGTCACTGAAAAAAGTTCCTGAAAAGATGGTTGTCATTGGTGCAGGAGTCATTGGTGTGGAACTGGTGAGGGGATATTTAAACCACTTGGTCTTTAATTTATAAACTAACAGGGTGTTATTTTTTGTGTTATATTTGATTATGTTGCTGTGATTTAACAGATGTTTAGTTGAGTGAGTTGTAACAAAACTGTTCAGACTTCAGAGCCTGCTAGCTCCATTTTCTACCAGAAAAACTGGGATAAGTGTTTGCAGGATCAGTACTCCTGCAGCTGGTTAGCTAAGCAGAGAAATGAGAGAGGAACATACAGGACCTCACAGGTGTGTTTTGGGGTGGGGGTTAACATTTGCTGAGGTTTGTACCTGTTCTGTGTATAGAAGAGAGAACTTACTTTTTTAAGGGTAATTTATTTCAAGACAAGACAAATTCTTGTGTGTAGCAGTTAATTCCAAGAAATTTTTAAATGATAGGATTGTACACATTGTATCTCACAACCAAAGAAGCAGAGACTTTGTAGTTCATCTTGGTCTGAATCCTTTTGCCCCATACCTGTGTGGTTCAAAAAGAATGTGTATTTGCTGGTCTTGCAGCTGCTTGAGAATTTGCACATCTGCTTGGCGGCTGCTTAGCTTAATGACCATTCAGCAGCAAAAGAGTAGGCAAAGTGAAATACTGTGTTGGATGGATGTGGGTAGCTGCAGGTAAATAGGGTGTGTATGGGTTTTGTTGGTGAAGGTGATGATAGTGGTTTTGGTTATAAATACATGCAGAAGCAGCAGTGGTTCTGTTTTATTGCATAAAATTGCCTTAATGTGGTATTATTTTGCCTTAATTTGTAGTGGTATTAGAACACCACAAGCAATTTCCTTTGAATTTTCTGAGCTACATTCAGATTCTTTGATTTTGATTTTTTTCTATACCTGTAACCTAAAACATACCTAATTTATACTTAATTATTTTGTTAGCTAATTCTTTAAAAGCTCTGTGAATTCAATCATTGAAGTTTTGGGTATGCAGAGAAGCATTGATAAATCCATTTTTTTGGGGAAAGGCTGGGCAAAGTTGGACTTCTTTTATCCTATGCTGTAACATTTGTAAGAACTGATCAGTTTGCTGTTATGTGTTGTCCTGCTTTTGAAAAGCTTACAATCTGTGGTAAATATTAAAGAAATCTGAAGTTTGCTTTTCAATAACTCTTTTTACCTATATTGTTGTGACTGCAGGGTTCAGTTTGGCAGCGCCTTGGTGCAGATGTGACAGCTGTTGAGTTCATGGGCCATGTTGGTGGAATGGGAATCGACATGGAGATCTCTAAAAACTTCCAACGTATTCTTCAGAAACAAGGACTTAAGTTTAAACTGAACACCAAAGTTACTGGTGCTACCAAGAATCCAGATGGAAAAATTGATGTAGCGTAAGTGTTTAACATAAAACTAAAGGAATACCGTGTATATATATATCTCCTTCCTCCGAATCCATCAAACCTATTTAAAAATACAGTCTGATATTATCTTTAAACAGGAAGAAATGGATTTAGGATGACACTTAATTCTTTAGTGAAATTTAATTTTTACCCTGTATTGTAACTTACAGAGCTCATAACTCATAATGTTGGGTTTATTGAGTCCTAGATTGCTTATATAGGAGAAGTTCCATTGGCTTGAGTAGAAGGCATTCTAGTATAAAACCAGTGGTGTTATAGTGAGATCAGTAATAAAACAGAATTCTAAGTCATTCTTTTCATGGAAGATCTTTGCTTCTGGTATAATTAACATAAATATCATGTTTGTTCATACAGTCATCTTCAAGCCATTGATTCTTGACTACTTACTGGAAGGGTTATTTTTGTCCATACCTCCTCTTGTCTCAAAATAAGCATGGCAGAGATTTTATTGCTTTTGTGCAGAAATAAATGAAACTACCCCAGAGTATCTTTTAATGGCCACACTCGAGCCCTTTGAAGACTTATAGGTAAACAGCTAATATAGAAACATATAAAGCAGATTTGCTTTCTAAAGTCCATACGTATACATTACTTCTGTTCTTTTTCTTGTTAATGTATTCTCTATGCAGAAACTAGTTTGAGTTTTAAGAAAATGTTTAATGTTACTTAATGAAAGTAAGCTTAAATGTCTTTTTCACTGGAATCTTGATATGGTGACTTGTATTTGCTGTATTACCATAGCTTGGGGTAGTCTGTCCTCTGCCATTGTAAAGATCCTAGATTTGGGCTTCTTTACATACCACGCTGGTGCTGGTTGGATCTCTAAAGGTAGAAACAGACTACATGAGAGTTCCATTTTGGTTCAGGAGGTTGCTTTTGAACACACTTCCTACTTAGCTTCACTTACCATGCTTTGGTTCTTCTACTCTCAGAGCACATGAACTGAACTTGTGCTGGGTGCAATTAAAGACAAAGATGCACTTGAGGGATGCACCTGATGCAGGGCAGCTGCTAACAGGTATTTGGGTTTTGGGCCAGAAGAAAGCTTGCTCACAATACATGGCCCTGCCCCACCCCAAAATATACGTGGTTTGGATAGCCAGTACTTAGCAGCAATTGTTTTGCTGTACAGATTTGATCCTGTCAGGTCATGTCACTTGCTAGTGGATATATACCCTGAATTTCTCTATCTAAGAGTTGTTAACAAATGTAGGAAGAGTTATTGTCCTTTCCTCTTCTACTGCTCAACTCCTGCGAGGAAGAAGCATGGGGCAAGCTGATGCCAGATCCAGCCACTAGGTCACCGTCTGGATCATACTAGTCAGAGAAATACAATGCTGGAAGTTTACAGCTTAGCATTTTTCCTGCTTATTTTTCTATAGTGTTGAAGCTGCTGCTGGTGGCAAGGCAGAAGTAATAACTTGTGATGTGCTCCTAGTTTGCATCGGTAGGCGTCCTTTCACACAAAATCTAGGTCTTGAGGATATTGGAATTGAACTTGATAAGAAGGGGAGGATCCCAGTCAATAACAGATTCCAAACCAAAATTCCAAAGTAAGTAAGACTAAATATTATTTTACTTTTAAAAATAAGAGTTCTGCTTAAAAAAAGTTTAACGTACTAAAGCACTTTTTCTGGTTTTAATTGCAGAATATAGCTTTCTTTTCTGAAAGGAAAACTCAAGATTTCTGTTTATTTGAGGAACTAAAGATTTTTAGCCAACCTTTGAAGTTTTCTAATTTGAAAGTCACTGTGTGTGTTTCATGTCACCAGTACTTCTTGAAGTGTGGTCATTCTGTGGAAAGTGCTCTTCTATACTTTGTATTTCTTTTGAAATTTAGTATTTTAATCTGTTTTGATTAGAGTTTTCAGTAACGTGTTTCAAACTATTATATATGGTAGCCTAGGTGTGCTAGGATGTTTTTAAACGGTGTTTTATTCTGTTTCATTGGTCTGATAGCATCTATGCTATTGGTGATGTAGTTGCTGGACCTATGCTGGCCCACAAAGCTGAGGACGAAGGCATTCTTTGCGTAGAAGGGATGGCTGGGGGAGCAGTTCACATTGACTATAACTGCGTACCTTCTGTGATATACACTCACCCTGAAGTGGCCTGGGTTGGCAAATCAGAAGAACAGTTGAAAGAAGAGGTACTCTTTGTTTTCTTTTCAGACAAAACCGTTTCTCCCCCTTGGGTGTGGTTTGATTGTCTAGTAGTTTATCTGGCTACCTTTTCCAGGAGAATTTCTGCATCTGAATTTATTGCTTAGGGTGTACGATTGAATGATTCCCTCCTGCACGCCACTCTCCCAAGGATCACAGTTCTCATTAATGATTTCTATCCTGTGCAGTTAAAGCTGTGTTCATTTGCTAATTAATATTTTTTTAATACTCCCTTGTGTCCTTTTTGGTGGTTGTTCTTACGCATTGCTCTGTGTGTCTTCTGTGTCTTTTACTTTTGTATTGCTTCTGTTCTTGTACTTACCAAATTGTCTGTATGGTCACATTGTTCTTGTTGGTCGTTAACTCAGTAACACATACCTGTTTTGTAGGGTATAGAATACAAAATTGGGAAATTTCCATTTGCTGCAAACAGCAGAGCAAAGACAAATGCTGACACAGATGGCATGGTGAAGATACTTAGCCAAAAATCAACAGACAGGATGTTGGGTGCTCACATTTTAGGCGCAGTAAGTATTGTAAATTGTGCTGCTGTCTTGTCCTTCTAAGGTTCTATTTGGTGTTGCACAATTGCAAAGTAGTTGTCAAGTTAGGAGAAGTGGTGCTTGTAAAAAGGAAGATTTGAGTCTACCATAGTCATTTTTATTTACTGCTCTCTTCGGCAGCCCTGCCCTCCTTCCCAGTTTTCTGTTATTTTGGTGTTAGACACAGCATATATTTCACCCCCTTGTTTTTTGGGGTTAAGCCCTGCCATTTTTTCCCCCCCCCCCCCCCCTCTAGAATTGCTATGGTTAATTGCTTTCTCTGACCAGTTGATTTTTTCTTTTTTTCCTTTTTTTAATGAATACTGCCAAGTACTCCAGAGAACAGCAGAGATTGTTCACTGAAGTTCTGGAAGTCGAGGGAGCTGAACAGACTGTGGCTTTTTCATTGGTTTTTTTCTTTTTTTTTTTTTTTTTCTGCTCTCTGAACTTCAAACTTCAGCAAAGCTGGTAACCTTATGCTGCAGTCATTAAATCTGAGGTGACTTAGAACTTTGATTAAAAATCCTTTGTAAAGATGAGAAACCAGAAAACTATATTTGGGAAAAGTATAATTCTTTTTGCTGTCCCCCACATCCCAAAGTTAGACCAAATCTTTCTCTGTTTTGTTTCTTAGCTTTAAATAATCCTTTTTTTTTTTTTAAAAAAAGATGTGTGCAGAAACACTTGCATGCATCTTTGTATACAACTTTCATTAAGAGAAACACTAAAACTGCTCGCCATTCTCCTGGAAAGGAAATTTTATTCCTATGACTGGATATACTGCCAATGCTAGTGGATAGGCTTCTTGTTTCTGAATCCAATGCTTATAATTTCTGATAGGAATACATAATAGGATGTTATGGTAGTTATTTTCTCTCACAATGCCAGTCATTTTAAAATGAACATGCCTTAATGGAAGCACAACTTAGGTTTATTGGTGTGAAACAGACTGATTTTCTTCATTGGGAAAGGGCTGGGGGAAAATCTTACGATTGTGGATCTGAATGCTAAAAACGTAACAGGAGATTTCACTGTTTTTCACTCCTCAAAGAAATGTTCTCTGAGTAAATACACATAAATACAACAAATAAAAATGAGGATGCAGATGTAGTAACACACTTTTGTTTTTCTAGTTATCTGTTTAACTTTCCAGGAAGGCATTGAAGTTTTGGGGAGGTTTCAACAGTGATAACGTACACTGTAGCTTTGAGAATGTGGCCATGATCTGACCAGTATCTTGTAGTGGAAAAATACCCAGATTTTGCACAACTCTTCGGTAATGAGAGAACAAATACTCTCACTGAGAATTAAGTTTGGATTTACGCTAGGCTTGAGCACAGTCACCAAACAGATTAAGTGCTTATGGCTTATATTAGACACAGCTGGAGTGCTAGTTGTATTATAACTTTTCTTTTTTAGCAAAAGATGCTTATTTACAAGCTGTTACTGATTCAGGAGAACCTGGACAACTGCATAAAGATTTCTGCTAATTACAAACACCGTTAAATTACAGGGTGCTGGTGAAATGGTTAATGAAGCTGCCCTTGCTATGGAATATGGAGCATCATGTGAAGATGTAGCCAGAGTTTGCCACGCCCATCCAGTAAGTGTTTTTCTGAATGGACTGTTGAACACCAGGGTTACACAGACGTGCTAGAATTATAGGTAACTGTTAATGACTTGTACCTTTTTGTGTTTTCTCTGTACAGACAGTGTCAGAAGCCTTCAGGGAAGCAAACCTAGCAGCGTCTTTTGGCAAAGCTATCAACTTCTAAAATGAAAGAGCAGATCTTTGTACATGGGTAGTACATCTCTGAAAATGGACTGTGGGTCCTTATGGAAGGCTGAGTCTGAGGATTTTAGGACTGAGTTAAGTGAATCTCTTCATTTTAAACATCAAATATTTAAACAAGTAGAGTTTGGAACAAGTGGAATTATCCAGTGTCTGTAAATTAAATACTTAAAATTACATGTTTATTTACATGATGAATGTTGCAGAAAAACAGCCTGACAGAACTCTTCTTTTTCAAAACCAAACATTTTGCTGCTGCGTGGGATTATCAGGTGTGCTGGTCAAAACTCTGGATAAGCGTCCAGCATACCTGGTGTTTTCTTATTTGAAGTAGTGATAGACTAAACCAGTTGAATGCTGGCACTTATAATGCCCCTGGCACTTAAAATGCCACTGTCACTTCCGCACAAAAATGTGTTTCCTTCTGAAAGGATTAACTTTAGTATTTAACCTACTTCTTACATACAAGTACCAAAACTTGTTTTGACCTAGTAGTGTTAGGATGTTGGGAAAAGAGGGGCTTGTATAGATCAATTAAAACTATATTGACTTTTTAAAGAGAAAATTACTCTGTGTGTGTGATTCTCCACGTCATGTTTTTATATTGAAAACTCATTGGGAAAAATTGAGTGCTGATGGAGAAATGAAAGATTGAAGAAAAATTAATCTTGCTGCTATTTAATCTTTTTTGGTTTTAAAGCTTCCATTGTCCAGCTCTCTTAAACTTGAAATGCTAAAACTGGGTAGTGAAGCAGCGCTTGCTGTTAAGTGCTATGACATGAGGGTTGTTCTGCACTTTCCACACATAAGGGCTGCAGTGTCAGCACTCCACACAATTAAGACATCCTTCCTTCTCCTCTTCTGTTTCCTATTTTGTGCTCTCTTTCTGTCTCTTCTGTAGGGAGAGAGCTTAATAAATATTTAACATGGCTGGAGGGTCTTCTTGGGTTTTGTTTGCTGATTGGCCCTGTTACTCCTTTTAGTGTCTAGGTTGTCAGATATGTGAAGAAACTCACGAACAAATGGCATCTTTGGAATATACCTCATGTGTATATGGAATATGCTCAATTCGAGTAGCTCATTTTGTTTTGTGGGGTGCCATTTCTTTTTTTGTTGTTGTTTTTTGTTGTTAGGCTCTTCTGCCTTGAAGAAGACCTTAATATCTGCTGGTATGGTGCATATTATTTTTCGTTATGCCAATGGAATGAGAAATGCACATTCGGAAGATGGTGCAGAAGCTACTTGGTTTTGTGTATAGACAAGATGGTTCTATCCTTCTACCTTTCTTTAGAGCTTCTTATTCAAGTATTGATCCATTATTCATACCGAGTGATGAAAATATATGCCAGCATTACCATTTTATTAAGATACCAGTTAATCAGTAAACACCAGTGATGCTGTTCTTCATTTTGGTTTGTTTTTTTAACTCCTGTTTTAAATGTAGATGGGGCTTAAACCATGACAGCTCATTAAGCTTAGCACCAGGATATGAGATCATCTGATTCAGGGATATGCTGGGTTAAGCGAATTAATGTGGATCTGCTTTCAAGTGTTAGTAGGAAGTTGCTAAAGAGAAAGCAAAGGCGAGACAATAGTGAGGGAAGAAAAACTTGATTCTTCCAGTAGATCTTGGCATTTCAGAATCACTTCTACCCACTGCAGGTAAATGTTAATCTTGTGCTTTGCAAGTTCTTCGTAGAAGCCCTGCTCTTTCAGAAACAGCTTTGCATCCACTCCCTCCACCTCCCTCAGTACTTGTGGCAGTCTTACTGCAGTTCAGCTTTGAGGCTCATGAGTTACAAGTTCTTGTGTCTCATTTTGTTCATGTTAAATGACATTTGGAAAGTCAGGGAAACTTTAGTTGAGAATACTACTAAAATTATAGTGGAGACTATAGTTTCCCAGACACGTGAAAATAAAATTTAAGACCTTAAAATTATAACTGTATTGTTACTTCTCTTGCTGTCATTCCTGTTCTAGTTAAGTGTACAAAGAGTGTTTCTAAAGGTAAAAGTAAGATGAGCTACGGAGCCATCTATCAATGATCTTGATGGCAGTTAAGTCTGAATGTTGCAGTTTGCAAATTGTGTTTTTTAACAGCTGCTAAGTACACTGGCAGTGAAACAGTGTATGATGCTGGTATGGTCATCAATTCCTGTGATGGATTTTTTTTGCTGTAGCATTTGTAAAAAATTATAACTGTATTGTTACTTCTCTTGCTGTCATTCCTGTTCTAGTTAAGTGTACAAAGAGTGTTTCTAAAGGTAAAAGTAAGATGAGCTACGGAGCCATCTATCAATGATCTTGATGGCAGTTAAGTCTGAATGTTGCAGTTTGCAAATTGTGTTTTTTAACAGCTGCTAAGTACACTGGCAGTGAAACTGTATGATGCTGGTATGGTCATCAGTTCCTGTGATGGATTTTTTTTGCTGTAGCATTTGTAACCTAGGGAGCTTAGGGGTAATTATTTAAACATAGTGCTCTTCAGTTTGCTTAGGTAGTGATGTATTCTGCTATAGTTGTCCTGACTGACTTTTGATGACATTAGTCAAGGTTAAGTAAGGTGCTGATCAAAGTACGTATGCAGATGTATTCCTTAGGTCAGAGTTAGCAGTCAGGATGTGTAAATGCATGTTGCAGTTTTGGAAACTAATTTGTGTAGCTGATGAATGTTGTAAATAATTCTGTACAATTGTCTGAAGGTGCACTGTTCTACAGCTAACTTTGAGCTTAAGTATGGTAAACTGGATGCTACTCTTGCACTTTGAAAAAAAGTCTTGTTAAGTGCAGGCTGTTCTTAGAGCTGTCTGTGACAGATTCACATTAAGTGCCCTGTGAACTTTTGTAGTTCCTTTTCCAGAGAGGCTTGATCCTCCAAGCTTGGTTTATCACATAAATTTGGTGCTTGAAATGTAAACTGCATTCACCCCTTCAGTGCTGACCTCTGGTTCCACTTCACATGTCACCGAATATGAAACACTTGATATGGAACTAGTGTTAAGCCTAAATGGTTATCATGCAGAGGGTAAATAATCCTTTTTGAGTACTATGGCGTAAATGCTAGCTAACCACACAAGGATGGTATTTCTTCATTCGCTTGTAACTTTGTTCTGAGTGACCATCCTATGTTTCATAGTAATTGGAGCCCTTCGTACTTAGAATTACGTAGTTGGAGCCAAGATTTTATTAGATCTCTGACGAGTTTAAAAACAAGACTTGCTAAAGGATTAGCTGATGTAGCATTTTACCTACTGAAAATAGGAAGGAACTTAATGAGTCATACTAGGTACATACAGTGATACAAAAGTACTGTTTATTTTCAACATCAAAAAGTTACTTGTCTTTGGTTCTGTGATTTTAAAGTCAATATAAAACCTGCTCACATTGTCAGGTCTTAGCATAATATCAAAAAGAACTAGTGTAATACTTGTAAAACCCATCCTGAACACAAGCATCTCCTGCTCCCATTTATAAGCAAGTGCTATAAACAGCAACCTTCTGGCTGATTGTCTGTAAGAGGGAGCGAACTGTCTCTTCCAGCTCCACCAACTGCTTGGCTTTGTCTTCCAGAACTTTCTGATTGTTTTCATATGTATTTTCCAAGTCTGTCAAAGGAAGGGGAAAAACAGCTTAATTAGGGGTGTTTTAATACAGTGGAATGTAAGTCGTCATAGTTACAGATAAAACTACTATTCAAATTTATTTTTATTGCGGAAGAGAATCTGATTAGGGAAGAAAAACAAAGGCAAAGGCTGGAATGGCACCTTTTTGCTTCCTTAACATTGGGACATAAAGAAACAAGGAAGTAATTTTCCATAAGTGGAAATCCAAAAGTATACTTTGATTCACGTTGAAAATAATTGTCATTCTGTGCTCTATGGTGGCTTTTACAGAGCAGTGAAATGTTTTGGCTTGTTAGGGTTAAGACTATTCAGTGAGTCACTGTAGGAGCAGCTAAGAGGAAGAATGAGTTCCTGGCCTGGCAAAAACAGAAGGAAAACTTAGCTCCCTCCCTGGTAGCTATGGGCAGATTGCCCCCTTCTGTTTCAGTCAACTTCAATTGTCAATAGTAAGTGTTAAATTAATCTGTAAACTGGAACTAATGTATCCTGATTACCTTTTGTTTTAATAGCTTCCCAGGGTGGGGTGGGGAGAGTATTGTTTGACAATGGGGGTCTTGCTTGAATGGGTTAGTCCTTGTCCTAAGCACAGTAATGATCCTTCCCTGTAGTGTTTCTTGGAGCAGGGATAGGTGCCATACTAGAAGCTTGTGCCTCGCTTGTAAGTTGCAGTGTTTTTATAGATATCTTTGATTCACAAGACTACGTTGTATCCATAACAATAAGGAAAGCAGACAAAACCTCAGTAATAAAGAATTAACTGCCATTTTTTTCTCTACTGCTGATGAATAGCCTGTTTACCAGCATGAAATTGTTTCATATTCTATGATGACTTACCTTCTCAGAACAGCCTTACCTTTGAGCAGCTGGAGTTTGCTGTTTGCTTGAGCCAACAAGGCTTTAGCTTCATCTTGCAACATGCCAGCTTTCCTCCTAGCATCAGCCGACTCTTCTGTCTTCTTGGCGATGAGATCTTCCACCGTTTTATACTTGTCGTTCAGCTCGGTGTTGAGGACCTGTTGTTCCAGATTGAAGCACAAGGTGGAGCTCGTTCAAAGGACAATACAGGGGGAGTTTGCCTTTCCTCCCTGTATCCTTACTAATCCAGGTGTAAGGAGGGACTACACTGTTAGCTCAGTTAACAAAACCAGAAACAGTGTTGGGGTGTTTCCTACTTCATATTCAAGACTTTAAGAGCTAGGGTGAAGACTCATCAGTTGCCCTTTTGCAGATCTGTGTCTGTTTTACAGCTTTAATACTGACACTTGGCAAGGATTTATGGGATTCAGTTACACAGTTCTGTAACTAATAGAAGCCATGGGCCCTGGTACAGCTGGAAAGCTGCATAGTAAGGAACTAGCACTGCTTCTGGTTGAATGCTTGCATTTAGGGAGGGATATCCTCGTTACCCTTTCAGTAATGAGAACAGCTGCCTAGTTTGCCTAGGTGAAGGTGCGGGAGAAGTAATGAGGTTGGTTTCTCAGCTGTGCTTTGCGAGGTTAAGATGAAGGAGTCCTATGACCCTACTGAATTCAACCAATAAGCAAGTTAACAAGCTGCAGCAGTTCTGGAGGTCTGTTGCGTTTACTTGACAGCCACCTGAGATATTACTTAGTGTTTGGAAATAATTGATTTGATGGATAATACATCTCTCCTGGCAGAAAATGTCTTTCTGGAGACTGGTGGGCCAACTACAGACAACAGATGGGAGCAATGAAACTTGCTTTGGCAGATTTGTCAATTGTTTTGTTAATGAGCATTCTTTTGCTATTATAAAGGTGTGCAGCAGACATTGGGAGCAACGCCATTTGGTCACAGAGCAAATTTTGCATTTCTGATATTTAGAAATTACTTTGGTTTTATATTTAGCTAACAATTTTTCTCATCGCTTGTTTCTGCATATGCCAAATTCTGGGCTGTTTGTCCTGAACCTATCATTGTCATAGAAACATAAATACTCTATACAGGGGGAAAAAAATTACCAGTTCTCCTGTGGCAGATAGTAAAGCTGAAGGACAGAAAGCAAACCTATGAAAGGCTGACAGTGTGACAGCATGACCAAGTTTCCTGCAGCTATTTTAGAACCTGAAAACTTCCCAATACTTCGTTCTCTCTGTATCTGGTAACAAAGTAACGAGCAGCTATCATGAGGTGCTTTTTTTGGTTGTTTTGTCCCCAGTACTTGACCAATAAATGAGCTATTTTAGAACCTGAAAACTTCCCAATACTTCGTTCTCTCTGTATCTGGTAACAAAGTAACGAGCAGCTATCATCTTTGGTAAGTGCATGAGGTGCTTTTTTTGTTTGTTTTGTCCCCAGTACTTGACAAATAAATGAAATGGATCGCATGTATTCAC
>NW_009601143.1:0-12012 GCF_000690535.1 Cariama cristata | reverse complement strand
CTTATAGCAGCCTTCCAGTACTTAAAAGGCACCTACAAGAAAGGTGGGGAGGGACTCTTTACAAGGACATGTGGTGATAGGACAAGGGGCAATGGCTTTAAACTGCAAGAGGGAAGATTTAGATTAGATATTGGGAAAATATTCTTTACTGTGAGGGTGGTGAGGCACTGGACCAGGTTGCCCAGAGAAGTTGTGGATGTGCCATCCCTCGAAGTGTTCAAGGCCAGGTTGGATGGGGCTTTGAGCAACCTGGTCTAGTGCAAGGTGTCCCTGCCCATGGCAGGGGGTTGGAACTAGACGGTCTTTAATGTCCCTTCCAACCAAACCATTCTATGTTTCTAATTAACTCGGGCTAATAGTGTGCAACTGTAAACACTGCATAAACACTTAATGAGTACAGAAAGAAAGTAAGTACTATACCTGAAGGAAATATTTTTTATACTTCAATAATAGTTCATTTTGCCACTTCCTTTTAAAGGTTAATGTATTTTCCCGGCAGTTTAAGTTGATTACAGATGCTTAGAAGAGAGAAAATTACAGGAAAGTCAGTGCTACCAAGTAAAAACCAAAGACTTTCTTCCTCTTAATGGGACTCTAGACACCACTAATCTCATCTGGTTTAGCTGATAAAGTAGGCATGAGATGGTGCAATGGATTAAAAAGATAAATATTTCTTTATTTGGCACATTCAACTTTCATTTGTTTTGTTGTTTTTTTTTTTTTTTTCTTCCTTCATAAAAATAAAAAACTAAGATGATTATTTTTCACAAGGTACTAATCATTGAAAGAGTTAAATCAATATTTTATTTCTTAAATTGAGGGGATGCCACAAGATATTTCTTAATTAATTTCATAATTCCTAAGAGCAATTAAAAGGATTATTGTAAGAATGACTGTTGTAATTTAAATCAATTTTAGTACATAAAGTCATTTTACCATCATATTCTCTCTCCCTAGCAACAGTGGATCAGAGCATGACAGGGAAGTGAAATATGCCCACTGCATCCAGACAGGGTAAGCACAAATTAGAATATTTGATTGCCTGCCTGAGTCTCACACCTCCATTCAGTCTGAACAATACTTTCAGGTTTTCTCTTCTAGGGTTTTTATGTTTTTAAAACTTTCTATATTTTACACATAGGATCCAAAGAAAAAATGTTTTTAAGTAAAACATGAAATTTGTATTTTCTGTTCCTTTTCTTATGAAACATTTTACGAAAAATGTGTATGAGAGAAAAAGCTGGGAGGAATGGAAGACCTATGATATAGATGGAAGCCACTGAAAAGAAATGTTCTATTACATTAGTATTATTTTTTAATATTAACAAGTATTGCAAAACTTGGAAACAGGCAAGCAATGGGCTTTTAAGCAATCTAATTCTACATCTAGATTTTGGATGCACAAGCCTATTCAAGAGGTGAAGTAACAGCACAACACAGCACTTTGTTTTCTCTTTTAACTTCAGGAATACAAGCTCAGAAGTCCCTTGGGAACTCGGTGAATAATTTAATTCTCCATCTAAAAGGGAAAAATGTCAAAATCGACAGGCTTTTCCTCTTAGAATATCTAAACAAAATTGTCTTCCTATGCAAGTCATAGTTTTGCTTCTCAGGCAGCTGCTCAAGCACCTGTCTAACATAGTTCTATGTCACATACTATACACATACAACCTTAACTTAGATATTCCAGGTAACTTCTTTGTAAGCATTTTCTTTAATAACAGTCCTATGGAAGAAGGGAAACACTGAGTGTTTGTCTCTTATAACTTTGTTTTCAGTTTTATTAGTAAATACCTCTTTTCCCTAACAGGGCATGAATTAGTGAGACGTAAAGGAACAAAAAAAGACATTTAAATAAATTCATTAAGCTTCATCATTCTCCAGCTGAATGATACCTGAGCAATTCTCAGTGATCAACAGAGAATGGGATACTTCTGAAGAAAAAATAACTACTCATTCATGACTTGGGATGCAAATCAAAGTGTAGAATGGGATTTTTCATTCCTAATTTGTAAAACAAATTGAAAGGAATTTCTGCTGCTTGACATAATAGTTTATCTATTTTGCACATGCCATCTGGAGGAGCAAATATTACACTGCTTTTCTGGATTGTAGTCTGTTCAGGAAAACGTAATTTTGTGCGGAACTTTCATCCTGCGAACTGACCCATAGAACCTGAAATGATATGATTTTAAAAGATGATTCAAATCCTTAAAACTAAACTTATTTTTAATTGTCATCTTTTACTGAGATCATGCTACTTAGCAGTGTAAAGTATTGGGCATCAAGTTGTTTACATGTAGCTGAACTTACCTATGAAAACATTTTTATAACTGAAAGGAAGAATTTTACTGAGGAACCTAAAGTTTCTTTGCACTCTCTTTTGTAATCACCTACAAAATGCTAACTAATCTACAGTTATAATACAGAAATCAGCCAGTGTTGTCAGTGAGATATTTAACCACAAATTTCATTGTATAAAAAAAGCTCCTAGGGTCAGTTGTTTTCTTCAAGATATCATTCATCCTTCTTTGTATGTGTGTCGATGGAAATTTTCTTGCTTATTATTGAGGAAATCTTTTTGTTGTAGTAAATATTCTAACCTGTGAAGGAACAGTTATATTTAGAATAAATCTGATTTTATTACCTTTTCTGGTTAAATATAGAACTATTTCAGATCACAGAAAGTATAGCATAATTAGACAAGAGAAATAAGCTGTGGGAAAATAAGGATGAAAAACACCACTATCAGATCTGAAGAAATGAACCCTGCTTATAAATATCACATGGTAAAACTTGGCAAGTAGATGAAGAGAAAGCAGCTTCAATATAAATTCATCTTTATTTTGAATGAAACCATTAGGATTCTCTCTTTTAACATTAAGCTATTACTGAACTTTAAATAATGCTTACTGTGATTTATATCCACTATTAAAGTATAGAACAATCCATTCACATGGGTTCTGTTATGTATTTTATTTCACTAAATAAGTTATCTCATTTAAACAAAGATTTGTAATGTCTTTGTACGTTCTGTAACTTAAGGAAAAGCCTGCTTTATCAATTGCAATAATAACATTGACAATAAAACACAGATACTATAATGTCTTGTTTTACCTTTCTCTCATCTAAGTATTAAAAAATATTTAATATTTATTTGTAAAGTTTATGTTTTTTTTTTCTGAGCCTGTGACACATTTTAAGTATATCATGCATAGCAGATTTCAAAGTTGTTAATCCTTTACTTAAGAACTTACCAAATAGTAAGAATGTCTTCTTGAAAAGCAGATTCTCCTTTCATAAGAAGTATCTTAACATACAAATAATAGTTTATTAAAAAAGAAAATGCTCAGAATTTGCAAGATTTGACTTGTGATTGTATGTGAATGCACAGAGAGATAAAAAGATAGATGTTGCAAAAATGTTGAAAAAGAACAAACAAGAGCTAAGGCTATGGTTTCAAAGTTATAGATTATATGATAAAACAAGCCTTATTTTAGTCTTCTTTGCAAAAAAAAGAGAGAACTTTGAAAAAAACCTTTTTTCAAAAAGCAGTTAAATTTTTATGAATTTAAACTCTCTAGAGATTTCAGAATTTAATGAAAAAAAGCAATAATACTGAAATGTTTTTTTTAAAAAATATTGATTGCTTCAAAGTTGACCAAAGTGAGAAGGAAACACTGGATTCTGTGTACTATTTTAAGTTCTACCCGGTGTAGACATAGCATGTAGAGTGAAACAGCATCACTGCACTTTTGATGGAGAATTGCCTTGGCACTAACATATCTTACAAATAACGTCTCTTTCCAAATAGCGTACATGTTGTTTGTTCCTTACATAATTGAGATGACAAACTTCTGGAAATGATAGGTTATAATTTCCTGGTGCTCTTACTGTGCAGTAATGAAACTATTTATGTGTAATAAAGCAAGACCATTTAGGCTACCAAATAGAAAAAAAGCCATATAAGCATAACCCCCCATATATTAACTGAGTAATTCATTTTCTGACAATGGTTAAGCAACTTCCTTTACGTATGTATTGAATAGTCAATGGCCTCTACCCTCAAGAATGCTGAGAAGAAACAATGCAATTATTCTCAATAAGGCAACGTGACCAAATAACTATTAAAAAGAAAGATACTTTTAACAATCCAATTTTAGCAAAAAATTTAAGAGCTGAAAAGCTTTTGTATGTAATTGAGTGTCTGGATTTATTAGAGCAAACATTTCAGCTCTTATTAAAACTGATGAAACTAAAAGAATCTATTAGAAAAAGAAGTGGCTGAATATTTTTTTAAGAATTTCCACCACCACAACAAAGAATATCTACCTATCAAGTTGATGGAAGAATATTACCCCACTGCATATAAAATAGCAGATTGGCCATTCATGAGCCAAAACATGTAATGAAAGATCTTATAAGGGAATGGAGCCAAACAGAATATGTCAACAGTTCATTCTCAACCCAGAAAAACATGAATGAGAGGGTCCTCCCTCTTCCATGTATTTAGAGATAAAGAATAATTTAAAAGCCTTTGGAACTGATCCAGCTCATTTCTCTGACCTTCTTCTCAACCCAAGTTCACCCTTCCCAGATCAGTCCCATTGCTGTAAGAAAGCAGAAGCTAAAGACAACTCCCTCCTCCTTCCCTGTGGCACCTGCCTGAATCTGCACAGCAAGTTTTCAGGCCAGCATGCTTCAACCATATGGTTTCACAGAGACAAAAAAAGTGAGATGGAGTTATAAGGAGCTACTTAATAATAGTTTTCTTTGAAGGATTTTGAATGGATTATTTAGATGATTTTATGTGTTTAAGCAATAAAAGCTTCTTTACTTAAACACAGAGTCATTTAGACCACTTATTTCTGGAGAGGATATATAAACTAAGTAAGCCAAAATAAACAGTGGAATTAAATTCACATCTTGCATTCATTTTTCGCTCTCATGACAATGCTTTGAATGGTTTCTTTTGAGAACTGGCTTGCTTATTTTGGACTTATAAAGTTGAGGAAATGTTTTTATAAATTATGTAGGTGATTTACAATAAGCTAGCCAAGACTGACAATCAATTAATATCTTTTGCCCATTTGTAAATATTTCAAGCATCAGGAACACAGTGAAAAGGTATGTACAACTTATGGAAATAAAGTGTACTGGTTTTGGCTGGGATAGAGTTAATTTTCTGCTTAGTAGGTTGTATGGTGCTGTATTTTAAATTTTTGACCAAAATGGTATTGGTAACACAGGGATGTTGTAGCTGTTGCTGAGCAACGCTTACACAGTGCCAAGGCCCTTTCTGCTCCTCACCCCACCCCACCAGCAAGTAGTCTGGGGGTGCACAAGAAGCTGGGGTGGGACACATGGGACACAGCTGGGACAGCTGACCCCAGCCATCCCACACCATATGACATCATGCTCAGCAACAAAAGCCAGGGGGAAGAGGAAGGAAGGGAGGAAGTGTGAAGTTGTGACGTTTGTTTTCCCAGGTAACTGTTATATGTGGTGTGGCTCTTCTTTTGTGGAATTGGCTAAATATCTGCCTGCCTTTGGGAAGTAGTGAATGAATTCCTTATTTTCCTGTGAAGCTTTTGCTTTCCTTATTAAACTCTCTTTACCTCACCCTATGAGTTTTCTCACTTTTACCCTTCTGATTCTCTCACCCATTCCACTGGAGGGGAGCAAGCGAGCAGCTGTGCAGTGCTTAGCTGCCTACCAGAGTTAACTCACAACATGAGGTGACAAAGTCTTATCTACACTTAAAACCACAAACAAAACTGTGGTTTTTTTATTTTAGATTTTAGGCAAAGGAAATCATCACTGGTGTAATCATCTCTTACTTAGTTGTGTTTTTGAATTATCCTTGCCTTTCTCCAATAATAAAATTGCCATAATTAATAGTCATTATAATTTTATTTTTCTTTAGCTTTGAGTCACAGTTGAATGCAGACAACTGCAGGAGGCTGAAATTGTGCTAGCCATGTAATTGAGGCTAGCATAAGGAACAAGCATTAAGAACTGAGCTGTATCTTCTATAGAAAATATCCAGACTTAATTTCAACATTTTTAGGACTGTAAAATGAAATATAATATTTTATAAATTATATGCTTGCTTTTAAAGTTATGCTGCACTGTTATTCTGATTCTATGTTTATCACTGAATCCTCTCAGGTTGGTCAGGCTGAAGATCCAGTCACTAGTTTTCTTTACAGCAATGCAAGTATGATCAAACCAAGGCTGTTGTTTTTTTGAACTCATGAATTTTTTTTATTATAAAACATACTGCTTTCAAACTTACACTCACTCTTATTCTCATTCTCTTAAAAATCCACAAAAGTTTGTTCATTTACCTCTTAAAAAGTGAAAACAGAACCTATTCATTGTTCACATAACAAGAGTATGACAATATTTGTATAAAAAGGGATAATTTTTGCAACTATTCTTCTCAAAGAGAAAATATGATCTAAGTTCAGCAACTAACATTTTCTGTAGAATATTCCCAAATCATCACTGTCTCTTCTTTTCTTGAAGTCTGAAGGTACTGGTAGAATAAGAAAATCATTAGCTAACTGAGGTAGCAGTCTTGAATTCTCTTAAGAGATTTCTCCATCATTCTGAATTGTAATCGTATCATCCTTCTCTTTACCCTCTTTACCATTCTTAATGAGGGACAGAAATATCTGTTTAATATGTATTTGCGAATGTGAATAGCCATATAAAAGTGACTCGTCAGCACATCTCTGGTCTATGTTCTTTAAGCATCTTTAACACCGAAGTCATTAGTTGTGGGGGCCTATAGGGATTTTCCATCCCTCAAAATATTAGAAACAGTTTACCCATTATAAATGAGAGTATTTTGAAGTTCAGTTCATTCAACTAAGGTCTTTATGAAATCAGACTGTAAACTGTATATTCCACAAAAGGATTGTTGTAATTGATCCAAATTGCACACACTTCACTGTATATAATCATAAGCTTCTTTAATTGTATTACTAGTGGTCTTCTGAACATGACTTGGTATTTATGCATTGTCTTCTGACATCTATGAGGTTGATTGATATACATTTTCCTTAACATAATTTTCTTATTGATAAGAATGTCAGACTTCAAATTAGGAGAGGAATAAAATGTTTTTGGCAGTTTTCCAGAATTTCCCAACTACAGCCTTCTTCTTTGTGAAAAAGTGATAGGATGTTTGTAAAATTATATTAACAATAAAAGTAGTATTTTTCCAAAATCATACTGTATGAAATTCTGTATAGATTGTAGGTCTTTTCAAATGCATGTGACATAGCCAGCATTGCTGAATTGAATAAAAGAGCTATCTGGAGAAAAGCATTCCAGAAGACAGTTTTTGTAAGTGGTTGTTGCAAAATTAATATAATCCTACTGCAAATTTTAGACTGCTAAATCCATACTCATAGTTTTGGCAATAGTTTGGAAGTTTTGTTCACCGCTGGGACCAGTTACACACATTTCTCTTATAGTCTACTTCCTGTAGCCACCAGTATCCTATAGGGTAGGTACTTTAAAGTGTTTTGTTAAAGTCACTAGATTTCAGAGGAAGGAGGATCTGAATTGCTCTTATTTTCTAGCTTTACAGCTGAGGAAGTCTTAGGTTAAAGTTGCTTTATTCTTGTTACTTTAATTCACCAATATTTATCAGAACATCATAGGTTTCAAAATAAACTGACTTGGTTGCCCCACTCTATCTGTTGTGGACAGAAAGGTTTAAGAACCAACAAGATTTTAATTCCCTTAAGTCCTTTTCCATGAAACTATAGATGAGAACTAACTTACCTAAACATCACAGAACCCTGGGGGCAAAAAAGAAGATACGGTGCAAATTCGTCTTCAAAAATGAATGGGATGGTGTAATTTGCTTTAGTGTGGACATTGGAAACTAGTGGAAATTTGTTTCCTTGGAGCTCTCCAAACCTGTTAGAGATATCAGTAAAGGTTTGCTATATTGAGGAATATCCTCAGTGTCTTTGTTGTCACTTCTCAGATACAAGGGTTTTGGCACCTCTTTTGAAACTGCGATTACTTCCTTTGGCAATTTGTCATTGCTCACCTTGCTCCATCTGTTCTCGAGGTATACAAAATATGTTTGCTGTTAGAAAGTAATTTCTTTGGTTTGATTGTTTTGAAGGATATTTAAACAGTGATTTAGGTAAATAGAGATTACCAGGTTCAGTTTATAGTTCCAGTTTTGAAGGTACAATTCTCAATGTAGTCAAATCTGGACATTTCAGATGATCTGAAAGATCATTTTTGATCTGAAAGATTAACGTGTTTATTCCCTACAAGTTTTGAAAAGGTTGAATACCAGGAATTACTGACCTATCTACTTGACATAGCTGGGCAGACACATTGCAGTAGCTGTATCTTCCAAAAGGATTTAAACAGTAGCACACACAGGGGTTCCTTTATTCCACAAAATACTACCTTTCTGAGACTCTTGAATGTATAGTACTCTGTATTCTTTACAAAGCAGGTCACCATCAGTACATACCAATGCCTCTCAGTTTAAGTCTGGTAACTACTTCACAAGGTCTTTATATTTCAAGTCAGTTAAACTACCCAATGTGCATGCATTTTCTGATTTAATCAAGATTTTTGTCACTCATTTCCATTATCAGTGGGGGAGGTGATGAAGTTTATTCCCACTATTTGAGGACATTTAATCACTACTGCTTTGATGATAACTTAGGTATTCCTGCGTTTGACTGAGATTTTAGTTATTTTGGATGTTTCTTTTCTGGTAATTCTGGATTTTCTTGATGTCTTAATGAATGGCAATTTCAGTTCTACTGAGAACAAGAGCAACTCTTTAGAACATGCAATTAAATATTTGCTCTGTGCCTATGAGTATTTTTGTCATCGTTTCTATTGTGAAAGTTGAAAGATTGACCTTTGAGTGCTAGAGTGCCATTTCATCAAAAGTGAGATTAAGACCTAATTGTGTACAGTAGATGCAAAAACTCCTCTATCTAGAAAATGAGCGTTGAGCCATTACAAAGGAACTGAAATTCTAAGAAATAAATCAATTCTTTCTTCTGCACCTGTGTTAGGCACATCTGTTAGGGAAGCGAGAAGGAAGGCTGGACTTTCTAGGTAGACTACTTGTTCTACTTGGTAACTGAAATCTTTGACGAGTATTTCAAAATGAATTCTGCAGATCAGTAGGCAGGAAAAGTCTTATTTCCCATGTGTTGTATCTACTCATGAAAAGATGATCAAAAATTTTCTATGATAAAGGCTTTAAATGGATTTTGGAAACAAATTACCTGCACCTGAATATCTGTGGAAAGCTCGAAAACCAGGAAATCAACTAGAATAGAAACTAGAGCATCATATCTAGGATTCTAAGTCTCTTTCTTTTTTAACATAGCGTCTCATCACCTCTTGCAAGGATCCAAAGAAACAAACACTCCAATAACAAGATTCACTTACAGTCATGTACATGTTACTTAGCAAAGAGTGACAATCATCCCCATTTCAAAATGGATACAATATTACAGCTCATTCAGATGAATGAGAAGTGCATAAAAGCATAGGGACTGAAATTGGTGTTCAATACCAAAGAAAGACAAAACGGCTCAAGATGACTGAGGAGAACGCAAGGTGTTGAAACGTGTATACTCAACTTTAAAAAGAGCAGAAAGAAGCACAGGAGTGCTTAGTTTTACTCTGATCATGTTCTTATTGTGTTCATTTCCACATTTCTGATCTTTGTCACTTGAGATTACAAGGTCTTTGGGACAAAAAAAGTTCTCCTGTGTGTTTTGACAGCGTCTAATGCTTTCTAATACTATCAAACTCTACTTAATAAATATATTTCTTTAATATATTTCTGGTTTAATTTGCAATATGCTTGCCAGAAGCAGAGGTCAACGTATTTATAGCCAGTAATTGGGCAGGAGGTCAAAAACATTATCTAATGTAACTTTTTTAATCTTTAATTAAATTCCATTTGCATGCACTGCAGGAATAGCTACAAAATTAAGTTAAATAGCTCTGTATTTAATGTTTATTAGTAGAAGGTCATAATGACAACAGCCCCCTTTTGCAAGATTAGCAATTTTAGTTCAGAAACCAGTTCATTTATGCTTTTATCAGTTTCATTTCTCATATGTCCAAAGTCTTCATTTTTATCAAAGCACTATAGTGGCTGCAGATAAGAAAATTAGCCAACTGTCTCTTGCTCTTCCTTCATGTGATTATACAATTCTTTATCGTCATAAGCAGATACAATGACACATTGTAGGTCAAGAATAAGAAAATTTAATTGTAACCCTCTATCATATTTCTTATTAGACAAGCAGATTAAGAAACTAGACCCTAAAATTTTCTCCAGTGTCTATCATTGTGACAAATTACTGCTGAGAAAAGTCAAGACAGACACAATGCAAGGGCCAAATCCAGCTTCAATACATTTAACTGTAAATTTTCTAATGATTTCAGAGCAGAAAACATGGCTTTACCAGAGGTACCGTATTTCTTCTAAAACTAATAATACATATATTCTGTATTTTAATCTCTAAGTGCCCTACAATGCACGTGGGTTTTTTTATCTCTTGTACGGCTGTCTGGAAACATTGACTACGCTCTTCGCTGGTAACAGAATTTACAGTACTAGTGACAACAGTATTAGTATGATTGGAAATTTTACGTTGTAGTTGTTTCATAGGAAATAAGCCCCGAGCAGTTCTCTAATCCATTCACTGCCCCAGGGCAGTGAAACCATTCCTAACAGGTATTTGTCTAATTTGCTTCTGATAATCCCTAGTTATGGAGAGTCTACAATCTTCTCACTTAAACTAGTGCTTAACTATCCTTACTGTTGGCAAGTCTTTTTTCTGACGCCTAATACTATACCTTCCTTGATTCACTTTTACCTATTGTTCCTTGCCTTAATCCCATGACAGTGAGTTTATGCCTTTCTCATTTTCAGCAGTCTGATCTTGGTACCCTCAGCATTCTCTTCCACAGACTAATCAGCTCCAAATACTCCTGTCTTTGTAGATCACCTATCATTATTATCATTCTGCACTGATCTCTCACCAGTTATTCTGTTTTATCTTTCCTGAAAGAATAATGCCTACAGTGGGATATAAAACTATAGCAGATGCTTTATCAGCACTGAGCAGACTAAAGGAAACACTTCACGAGTGTTTCACGCAGTTCCAACCACTCTTTTTCTGCAAGAGTGTTTTGTTGAGCCACGTCACAAGGTTTGCTCTGATTTTTACATTCAGACTTATTTTCTCCTGGGTCTTCTTAGCTTAACCATCCACACTGTACTCATATGGGGTGACTCTCAGGATCCCTTTTGTCGTAAACTGTCCATACCTTTCTCCATTTAACGCTGTAGTTCAACTGAGGTAGGGACTCTTCCTGTAATGTTCATGCATTTGTCTGCGTTAAGTCTTGCTGCTTCTGTACTCTCAAATGTCCAACACTATGTCAGCAGGCCTTACTTACAACGAAATCTGCTAGGGAGTTACTAGATTAAGTTTCATGACAAGATATAGTGTAATAAAAATCATGGGGCAGAGAACTACTGAGTGGAGTATATAACTGCTCTAGAAATACCTACGGATTGAGAAACTGAAAACATTCAAATGTTGTGTAAGAGATACCAGACTAAAACCATTTCAAGTGTTATTCAGCGCTATACTCTAAACTGTTCAAGAAGCGGCTAGGCACAGATGGTGATCTTGAATCTGTTGCCCAGGAATGAAGAAATCACTTTGGAGTGAGAACAAAGATGTTACAGATCACTAGACGTTTTCTATTCATGCTGCTTAAAAAAAAAAAGCCATAGCTGACCTGATCTAGTGCTGGCAATAACCTGTACAAGCTGTAGTTGGTGCCTTCCAGAAGTCTTTATCCCCAGCGCTACGACTGCGTGGTTTTGCAAATCTATAAAGGCTCAGCATAAGCCCAGGTGTCCTGATATGGCTAAAAGAGGACTATTTTCTCTCTCCCTTTTCTCCTCTCCTTCCC
>NW_009601142.1:30677-51667 GCF_000690535.1 Cariama cristata | reverse complement strand
CTCCGGGCCCGAATAGCCCCGCTCAGCCCGAGGCCGGCCTGGGCCGCGGCTGCTCCCTCTCGTACTTGCCCTGGGCTTCCTGAGGGAAGGGGGGGAGTTGCATCTGCATTTTGTAATGCCGCTTGTGAGCTTGAAATCTCGAAAGAAGAAGGGAAGGCAGAAAATCTGGGTTCAGATTTGCTTGCAACCAATGTTGTAAAGTCGATGAGAAGTGGAAAAGCGGGGGAGGATGAGTTAGACTCCTGTTTTGACACTATGTCAGTCCCTTGGCGTGTCAGGGCTCCGGCTTTCCCACTGTTTGTTCCAGGCCCCTTTCTGATCCCGCAGAAGCTGTGAAAACACAGCACTGAAGATCTTGTGTGACGAGGACCGTGGCTTGCTCAGCAGGATGCCCGTCTGTCAGAAAGGGTCCCGTCCTCTTGGACACCCATGTAAACTCGCGAGGAAGGAGCTGCTTACTCCAAATGCTGTGTGAATCGGTGCTGCTGCAGAGTCTTAAAAGCCCGCGAGGAAGATGCTGTCGGGTCACCTGTTCAGTTGAACAGTATACGCCTTTAGTAGCAGGCAAATAGCGTTAAGGTCTGTTATTTGTGTGTACCCTGGGACGCTCCTGGCATGTGTTGCTTGGGCTGGAAGGCAGAGGCCTGGCCTGCCGGGGAGCGGTGTCCTGTGCCTGGCCCTGTGCGGTGATGCTCTGTCCCACTCAAGGCTCCGCATCTTTTTGAAAGAGTTAAAGTTAGTTTAAGCTCAGCTTCTACAGTTTGCAGAATTGCACTCCCAACGCTAGTTGATTAATGCTGTTTTTCCTGTAGTATGTGTCTTTTTCCCACTTCACAGATCAACATTTAGTGCTGGAGGTAGGCTCGTGCTCTGGTTAACTTTGTTGTACAAACTACCTTTGTAGTTAGATTCCTTAGATTCCATTTAACACCTTGTCTTCTGACTAAAGCCAGATTCTACTTTAAAACGTTTCACTTCTCTATCAGTTATAATGCTTGAGCACTTAGGCTTCACATACAGAGTACAGCATCACCTGAGAGGGTAACCTCTCAGGATAAGTGCAGAGTCTGTTTTCTTAGGGAGTATTGTGCGATGCTTTTGTTTTAACTTCTCTAAGACTTGTGTAACTCATCAATTCCTTCTCCTCCTCGTCTCTTTCATCCTGTGTATAACGTCTTTGACAGAGTAAGATATTTCAGTGCTTGCTTTTCAGGGTTTCTGGAAGACCAGAAGCAACTCAAATCTGTGAACTGGTAATATATTTTTATTTCTTCCTTACTTTCACCTTTGTGTAGATCAGTGAAATGAAACACTTAGCGTTTCATGTTACCAAGCTATTCAGGCTGATTAAGTTGTTCCCTTTAAAAAACCTGCATTTAGGAGAAAAAAATGAATGTGATTTTTGTGTGGCTCTGAATTATCCTCTACAGTGTCTAACTCAAAACTGTAATACCGTGAGAGGACAGAAGCAGCGGGAAATAACAGAGCTGTTCTCGGGTTTTTTGCATGTTACTCACAATTAAAAGTAAATCATGCTTTAAGTCATTTTAATGTTAATAAACTTAGTATTGTATGAGTTACGAGATGTTTTGTTCTCTGTTAAACGAAGAAATATGTTAATGCTCATTTTTCTTCAGATTGCCAGTGCTTTACTTTTCTTTCAGTCAGGATTTGGTAACCTCCTTTCTCATCAGATTAATATAAGATTTCAGAGTTTCAGTGTGGAAAAATTAGTTATTCTGGTTCATTTGTTTCCTTTAGCAATTTTATCATATTTACTGATTTTTTTTTTTTTTTTCCTTTTTTGGGCTGAGAAGGAACTAAGAAAGGAGTAAGTGGTGCTGTGCTTATACTCCTGTTTTCACTATAATTTTGGCTATAACCTGGCACGCTGTCATTAGATTGTGTGAGGCCGGGACAGAACTGGTTCTGAGTCTAGCTTGTTTGAAGCTTAGAGCTTTACAGCTGAGCCAAAGCTGACTGACTCCCTGGTGGACTATTGTCAACTGACAGCTATTTCACATACCTTCCTGAAAGCCAGAAGCATCTTCAGTGTGCTCTGTCCCTTGTACGTGTGCCCTTCTACAATTTTTGCTCTGTGTGTGGTTTTCTTAGGAGAATCCAGTGCCAGTTCAGTAAATGCCTTTTCTGGGGAGATGAAATGTGCTCACTCAGCTGAGACTGAAAGAACCAAATTTTGTGATCCTCCAAGTCAAATCAGTGCAGAACAAGGCACTTCAGCTTAAGTCTACTAAGATGCTTTCAGAATCTAAATGGAGTTGTCCAGGATGACTATTTGCATAAAAGCGTGATTTTAATTATGATTTTAATTCCACTGCATCTGCATGAGGGTAGGATGAGAGAGGGAAAACATAACATTGGAACTTGAGGGGAGGGTATTTGCCTGCTGCTACATAGAGTGTTACTGTTATTGCTGTTACCCTCATTTTTTCCCTTCCAGTCTGAGAATTCTGATAAATCGAGTGCAGAAAGTGATTCAGAGACTGAAGTGGAACAGGTCTCTGTATATCATAAGCTCCTGGCTACCCTGAAGACCTCTCCTGAGTCTGAGAGTGAGGAAGAGGAAGATGAAAGTGAATCAGAAGAAACTGGGGAAAGTGAGACAGAAATGGACAGTGAAGGGTCCCAGGAGATCAGAGAAGCAGATGGAGGTGAAGAAGATAAGAATGATGCACCAGAGCAGGAAGAAGGTAGTTTGTCTTTTCCCATGCTTTGGTAAATGTTGTTTCAGTTAGAAAGTTTGAGAACATATGTTTTTAGCCAGGATCTTGGTATAGACTGGCTTGTTGGCTGGATGCTCTTCTGGCTTGGACGCTCTGTTGCTCCATTGCTTCTGTGTGGGTGGGAGCAGCAGCTGCTGCAGGATTTAGCAGGGGAGAGGGTAGCTGTGCTCTTTTTCGGGCAGACAGCCCACTGCTGCTTCCTCAGATGTTGTTTGTGCGGCAGCACAGAGGAAATCCACATGGTGCAGCATACCAGGGGTTCTCACCCACTCATGGGAGACACAAGCTGTTCTCTCGCACGGCATCTGGCTTGGCTGCTGCCACCGAGAGGAGGGAAAGGTTTGCCTCACAGCAGAGGAAAGACTGTGTAAATTGGAAGGAAACCTCCTCCTTTATGACGAGGCATCCTCATTCATGAAGTCTGCAAAGAAATTCTGGGAGAGAGGAGTCAACTTTTTATTATTTTCAGTTATTTGGGGTTTTTGAAAAGAAAACTTATATTTCTCATATAGGTTATTTCTCTAATTTTCTCTGGGGAAACACATGTATTATGTAACATTAGACACGCTAGCCAAAAGTTGTCTTTACTGTAGAATACAAAGCCCACTTTTATATTTCTGGATAGAGTATTGGGAGAAAAAAAATCGGTAACTCAAAGGGAACAACCTAGCTAGCAAGAGGTAGCTACAGACAGTAGTTTTTCCAGGAGAATATAACCTCTTTCTCTCTAACAATTCACAGCTACAGACACAGCAGAGCAGACACTTGGCCAGGAGCAGGCTGATGGCGCAGATGCCTCTTGTGACCCAAGTCAGGGAGTAATTGATGAGTTTACTGATGTGAAACATGAATCTGAATTTAGCTTGGAAACCAATTTCATGGAAGAGGAGAGTGGAGATTGCAATGCAGATGAGAGAGACGGCAATTCTCCACAAGCTTTTTCAGAAGGTAAGTTTGTGTCTAGTGATCTGCCTCTAGAGGAGTATCTGTGAACATGTGTAAATTATCAAACACCCTAATGATAACACTGTATGGCTTCTGAGTTCTTCCACTACATTATTCATTGTATTGCCCACATGTGAGCTGGTTCCATAAGGGAGGCTTAACACTAATGCAGACGGGCAGCTGAACCATTCTGTAGCCCCTGTGGACTGGGATTTGTGCGTAGTTTCTGTTATGACTGATAAAGCTTGAAATACCAGGAACTAGAAATGTGTGTGGAGACTGTTGTCTTGCTCTGTTGCTTTAATAGTAGTTTAAAAAGCTGGTGTAATATGAAGGGCCCTGCAAGCTGAATTTGACTATGGAAGATATTTTTGGCACAGACAGCACAGGAAATAATCACAAAACTGACCTGTGAGGGCATCCTTCACAACTCAGTGGAGTTAGAGATGAGATTCTGGGAAGCTTGGGGCAGCTACAATAATTTAGACAAATGCTCAGGGCTTTCTGAATCTTGAAGGTTACGCATAGGAGTCTGACTGCGGCAGGTCCAGGAAGGTGTGAGGCATCAATGGAGCATCTGTGTGGTATCTTTTAAAGGTGTAGCCCAGAGTCTCAACGCCGCAGTGCGCTGGTGGGTGCAATCTCAGCTTGAGTGTTGGAGTCGTCCCACCGTGTGTAATAGAAATAACTGCGTGCACGAGTGTGTGATCATTCAGTGATATGCCACACATTGGCACTCACAGAGCTTCTATTCGTGTTTCATGCTCTGTGGTTTTAATATCAGATGGCATAGTTTGAGAGAGAGAGAGAAATATGTTTGTAGCATCCCTAGTGATGCTGGCTTGTCATCTTGGAGCAGCAGCTGACATTAGATCTGGGAGGCAGGCTGGTTGATACATCAAATGTGTGGAAGCATCAAAGGGCCATGTGATAGAAAAAACAGCTCGTTCTTGTTACCATGAGAATATTACTTGGGCTGTTGGCGTTGCATTTTAATGAGAACCGTAGCTCTCCAACTGCATGTTAAGTATCCTAACAGCTTTGTTCAAGCTATAAATGATGCACTACTTTTCAGTGAGTTTCTCTAGCTTGGAAGGGGCTTTATAATTACTCCAGAAAATGAGTCACCTAAGATAGCAGAAAGGGGATGAATTTCTACTCTGGTCCTGAGGTCACTAGAATTCCTGAAAATGCTTCACATTATTCCCTCTACTTTATCTGACAAATGCTGAAACTCAACTGAAGAGAGAGCCTGTATTACAATTAAATGATATCCTGTTCATTTGCGGTGCTTGGAAGATTTTCTCAACAGTATCATGATTAGCAAATGTCTTGACTTTTGCCTGGATAACTTGTATGTGGGCTAGATATCCGTTGGCAAGCACTAGTGTTCTTTAATTAGTTTTCTTTATGCAGTGAGTGCTGCTGTGCTGCAGGCAGCACACAGGGCTTGGTTTTCAAAATAAGCTTTGCATGTGACTCTGTGCATGCCAGTGTCTTTGAATATAATGTGATTTTACAGTTCCTTGCCTTTCCTTTCCAAAAAAGAAATGCTGATTAGATAAATCAGACTTTTGCTCACTTCAGGCAATTTTTGCCTCCCTCCCCCAAAAGCCACCTAATCTTTCTCAGCTTTATCACAAACTGTATTCATATCACTGGTCAAAGATGCAAAACCTTGGGCAGAACTGTTTATAAATTAAGAAGGGCAGTAAGTTCACTTGGGTCTTTATTATTGACAGCCTATTTCTCCTGCAAGGGGTGGATGTATCAGAGCTTAAGGCAGAAAATTGCCACAATGTTTTCTACTACATACTTACTGCTTTCCTGTCCAACATTTGTGATTGAAAGTTCTAGTACTTCCATAAGTGCTTCTTTTTCTTCTTTTTTTTTTTTTTTCAAAGCAATCTGTCAAATCTGTTCTCTCAGTTCTTGTAGAGAGAATTTGACATCCTTTCTCTCATCTCCAAGTGCTTTGAAATAACTAGTTTTAACTGTGGTGTTGGCCAGCATGGAAACTGTTCGTCTCATTTGCAAATCCATTCTGAAACTTGATTCCAGTATTAGCTACAATAGTTCTTAAGATTTTGTTGTTGTTGTTGTTGTTATAAATAGATCCATTTAAACAGCACATGGACAAAGAACTTGAAGACAAAGAAGTAGAAAAAATGTCTACGCTTCCTAAAACTTCAAGTCAAAGCCAGGTAACAGTGTTCTGTAGCCATCCAGAGTTCTGGAAGATGCCTGGATTAAAATAATTCTTTTTTTTATAGAAGTGAAGTCGATTCATAGTGGTTATTATTAGCTGTTGGCACTGGAATTGTCAAGATTTTGTCACTATGTTGTTGCTGGAGTGTTTTCTTCTTCACTTAGTGCTGAGCGAGAGTTGAAATCTTAAGTCTGCTGTTATGTAGGCATATGGTGAAACATCTGAAAAACATAGCTTTAGAGTTTGATCTGTAGTCCCAGAACTACAGGTTTAGTGCTCTTGATGCCAGGTAGAAACAGGACTGGTTTCTGAGTGGTAACAGCACGATGCCAGGGATGTGCTCTGCAAGTGAACTTGTGAGGTGACCATGTACATTGTTAAAAGTACTTGTGATGCACTTTCACGTTCTTGCTTCAAGATGGCTGTATCTCTGCACACATTTACAAGCTAATAAAGGGGAATTTAATGTTTATGTTGCTTATACTGGAAATAATAGATGAATTGCAGAACCAGAAAACCACCTTATTGCTTGAGAGAGAATATTGGTTTTCAAAATGCTTGTTTTTAGACAGACCTTTGCTTCCTAATTTTTTCACATCTGATTTTGTTTTGGAGAGTTGCCTTGCATTCTGGTCAGCCATATGCTGGGTGACACTCATTGGAAGATATCCAATGGTTAGTCAGTCAGAGAGAAAGCTGTGATTTTTTTAAATTTTTTTTTCTTCTTTTTTGGAATATGGTAGCCAAAAATAACCAGTGCCACCTGAAGCAATGCATGGTGTATCTCTGCTTAACTTGGTGTAACTGCTTTACAGAGATAGATGGGGACAACTTGCATGGCAGAAGGCTTAAAGTTTAGAGTTTTCCCCTACTACACTGGTAGCTTTTGTCCTTGAAATCAGACAGACTCCCAACAAGATTGTATTTAGCAACTGATTCACAAATTCTGGGTTTAGTCCCTAATGGGGTTTTGTTTTCATCTTTAAACAAAGTACATACCTCAGTGCGGCTGATCTAGAAGCATAGTCGGACTCCAGGGTTCTCATCTTGTCCCTGGTTTGTGCCACTGATTTGCTGGATGGGTTAGGCAGAAATGACATCCTTCCTCTTCCTCCGTTTTCTCAACTGTAAAATGAGGACAGTTATAGAATCACAGAATCATTATGGTTGGAAGAGACCTGAAAGATCACCAAGTCCAACCATATACCTGATGCCACCATGCCCACTAAACCATGTCTTGAAGCACCACATCTAAACGTTTTTTGAACACCTCCAGGGATGGTGAGTCCACCACCTCCCTGGGCAGCCTGTTCCAATGCTTAACGACTCTTACAGTGAAGAAGTTCTTCCTAATGTCCAGCTTGAACCTCCCCTGGCGCAACTTGAGACCGTTTCCTCTTGTCCTATCACTGGTTACGGGGGAGAAGAGACCAGCCCCCACCTTGCTACAACCTCCTTTCAGGTAGTTGTAGAGGGCGATCAGGTCTCCCCTCAGCCTCCTCTTCTCCAGACTAAACACCCCCAGCTCCCTCAGCCGCTCCTCATAAGGCTTTTTCTCCAGGCCCTTCACCAGCTTTGTCGCTCTTCTCTGGACGTACTCCAGCAGCTCCATGTCCTTCTTGTAGTGAGACAAGTATATATGTGTAGTATAGACACATTGCTGCAAAGTACATCCAGATCTACTGAGGTAAAGTTTATTGTTATTTACCCTGGCAGACTAAAAGAGATTCCATATTGAAAAAAAGATTTCAACTTGTAGTATGAAAAGATAACTTCTCAAATTTCATGAACTTGATTAAACTGCCAGCTGTGGTGATGTGCTTTTAAGTGTACTAAGTTTGGTACATGTGACTCCTCTTTGATTTCTTTTCTTTCCTCCCCCCCCAGTGGCCAAGGCTGGGCCAACTAACTTTTTCTTCCACTTTGGAGAAACACAAAACTTTGAAAGCAGACAAAGAAGTTGATGTGAAACAGCTTTATCTTCACAAGCCTTTAGAATCCACTTGGCCAAAAGTTAATAAACAATTTATGTCCTCGGCAAACAAACCAAGCAATCCTTCTTTTACCCCATTACAAAGAGAACTCTTCTGCATCATGAATACATACCGGGACTTGTTCTATCCAGAAAGAAATGCTTTAACAAATGGAGAAGAAATCCGGCATGCTTACTGCTTGCATGCCTTGAACCATGTTCTGAAGGCAAATGACCAGGTGCTCAGCAACAATGCCAAACGAAGAGACCAAAAGCCAGGGACTGACAACGATGACTACAGGGATCAGGGGCTCACTAGACCTAAGGTAAGAGAGTTTCATTAATGTGATTCCCCCATCCCCACCCTGGCTGTCTGATTACGCCGGATAAACATCCTGGTAGTTCATCCAGAGGTATTTCTGTTGCTACTCTCTCGGGTGACATGTTCCTGGCCACGTGCCTTTCCACATCCCTTTGTGCTGCCTAGAAGTTGTCTGCCGTGGCCAGGGCAAATACCCTGCAAGAAACAGTGACACAGTTTTGTCAGCCAGCCTGTTTCTGTGCTGAGCCATGAGTTTGACTTACTTTTTCTTTGTCCCCCTGTCACTACAGACTGATATGTTGTCTGCTTCCATTTCCAAATCTACCAGTACAGAAAGGTGCCTCTGCATTGATCTTCAGTATTAGCGCAGGTAGTATAGGCTGTCACCTAATGTGGGATGTCCCAGAAACTTTTTTGTCCTTAGGCACTTGTAAGGACTTGCCTGCATAGAGGTCAAGTACCTGGGAGACCTCAGGGAATCCCAGTTCCATTATCAAGGCCACCCATTACGGTTGGTGGCGCAGGCCTCAGACCAAGCCTTCCTGGATTCACAGCATCCTTTAGGTGATAGCCAGGTGGATTCAACTAGGGCTAGCCTGTCACTGAACAGTTTAAAAGCTGGGTTTCAGTGTTCATTGCACTCCTGGCAGATGCCTTTGGTTTTTGTGTTGGCTCCCCAGTTAGATATTTATATTGCAGAGCGCTGTGCAGAGGTTATTGCCACCTATCCAGGAGCCAGCTGTTGACCCTGTCTGTGTATTGCTGAGCTTTTGCTTGCTCGGGGCTTAGAGAGAACAGGAGAACGTGCTTAGTTTTCAGTTCCCCTGTAATGGTCCCGTGGGTGTGAGATGGGGAACCAAACCGAGCTGCTGGCCAATACCTGTTCATGAGCGCACTGTGTCCCAGCGCATCCTCCCTCCTTGCTGCATGTCAGAATTGTTTTGTTTTTGATTGTTGGGATGCCCCATGGAGGCGAATCTAATAAAAAAAATTACTTGACATACAGTTAACTGTGAGTGTTTGTATTTTATGGGTTATTCTGTTGTAACTGTTGATCTATGCAGGTACTGATGATAGTGCCCTTCAGGGAGTGTGCTTTGCGAATTGTGCATATTTTCATCAGTCTTCTTGAAGTGAATGACAAAAGAAAAATAGATGTAAGTAATAAAAAGCGCTTCAAAGGGGAGTTTGGCTCTGACCCAGAGGAGAGGCCCCCCAACCTGAAAAGGCCTGAAGATTACGAAGCCGTCTTTGCTGGCAACATTGATGACCACTTCAGAATTGGTAATAACCTACTGAACAGATGATTTTTAGCTTGTAAAGAACTGAGAAGTAACAAGTTCTTCCTAAATGTCTAGGAGCTGTCAGGGCTTGGACGTTCTGGTGAGACTCTGGGCTCTGTGGTATTCATGCTAGTTTTGCACTGACAACTTGGATTTTTCTGAAAATCTTTCTTGCCTTGCCAGAACTTAAAAAGGAAGAGAAAATACAAAAATAATGATTTTCACAAGAAGTTCAGAATCGCTTAAAATGCAATGATTGCTTTATTGTAGCAGGACTGCCCACGCATCATTTTAAAGAGGATAGCCTTGATTATGCAGCGAAGTCTTTCATGTTATTAAAAAAAAATATTTTTGATTTTAATCAGCCTATTCACAATATCTCTTGTAATCAGTAAGGGTTGGAACAAAATTAAAGCTTGATATTGAGCAAAGTAGTTTTCTACTGTGCTGCCTGTGGTTTTCATGAAGGCAAAGGGGTAGCCAGCAAGTAGGACTGTTGGACAAGCGGCAAATTTGAGACTATTTCATAATATTGTAATCTCTTGCTGTTTTAGTAACTCAGTATGCAGAGAATTAGCTAGTGGCTTGGTTCCTGGAGTTGCCATAGTGAGTAGGCAGTTTTTCTAACTTAACTTGACAGATCAGAGGCTTTTGAAATTATTGCCCCTTGAAAGATAAATTGGCATCCCAAGAAATTTAATGATGCAGTGGAAGATGCGAACAGGTCCCACTCAGTCTTTCTTTGTTCCCCAGTGAATATCTCTCTGGCTGAGAGCATCTTACTTTCAGTAGCATAATAATTTTCCTTTTAGTCCTTTCCCATACCACAGTCTGCTTGATCCACTCACTAGGTGTGAAGAAACGCTTGAAGAAACTTTCAGTGCTGTTACTTGCAGAAGCAAATCATAGAAGCAGAATAATTATTCTTCCTTACTGTGCCTCACACCCTGTTACTTCTGCACAAAGATCTAATTTAAAGCACATTTGTTATGCCTTACTAAAACCACCCTTTCACATTTTTAAACAGAAAAAAGACTTGATGTTGTTAAACTGTGTATATGCTGTGACAAGTGATACTGTCTTCCTGGAAATTCAACCAATTGTGCCTTTTTTTTTTTTAATCATCGGGTTAAAATAGATAGCAGGAGGGGTCCCTGTTGCTGTCTGTGTGAAATTCTTGCAAGTGTCTTCAGATGTGCCTCTGATAGATGGCTTCACACAGAGGGAGAGATCTTGAAGAGGCAGCTTTGTTGGGCAGAGTGTAGTGGGTGGTTGGAGTATGGTCCGGACTACCTGGATGTTTAAGTTCAGAAAACTATGGGTCCTGGCAGTGTTGCCATGTAGTTATGACACAGGTAACAAACTCCTTTGATTCCTTCCTTTTCCTTTCTTGAACATGAGGGGTGATGCATAAGCTAGTTCGGCATCTACACCGCAACATGCGGCGTGAGAAGCAATGCCAGGGAAGGTGCAAGACTGGTTATGCTTTCAGTCGTCACAACATGAAGAACCTTTTCCTTTGCATTTTAGTAGCAGCTCTTGTGACCCTGTGAATAAAGGCAGTTTATAGTCAAGAGGTCCACACTGAATCTTTCATGCCAGATGAAGGTAACAGTTACTATAGTACCTAATGGCAGAGACCAGAGTCTAGGATTTAGGGATAAAGGCATAGTTAATCATTTCTGCTTTTTGTTTTTTTCTGAAGTTCTTCAGCCCCCGCATTCCCCTTTTTAGCAGAAAATCACAAAAAATCTGTTTCAGTTAAAAAATGTTGTCCAGGCTATGAAAAATCTGGAAAAAAGTACTACTGAAAGTATTTGCCGAACTTCGTGAAAATCTGCCAAGTGCTTCTCAAATGGGGGTGGGGTGGGTACACACTTTTTGGGGAGAGAAGAGTTTCAGACAGATTGTTTTTGTCCAGCTAGTATGTGTTAAGGGAGAGGAAATGTAGGGAGTTACTGTTATAGTGCCTGCTGGAAGAATATGGTTGATGATTGACCTTAACTAACAAAATGCTGTTGGCTGTTGTTGGACAGGGGTTGCGATTCTTCAAAAGAGTATGAGACTCTATGCACCATTTTATTCGTCGGATATCATCATTGCCTCTCCCCTGGGTATGAGGACTATTATTGGCGCACAGGGGGAGAAGAAGAGAGATTTTGATTTTCTGTCATCAATAGAAATTCTAATAATTGATCAAGCAGATATTTACCTGATGCAGAACTGGGAACATGTTCTGGTATGTTTTCCGTATGTATTAATTTTTGTGTTGTACTGTGTCTTGTTAGTCTGATATAACTTAGTTTTGGCACTGAGCAGCAGTGCTATCTTTTACTGACTTGATTCCAGACATGTATGCTTGTTCCTTTTCCCTGATATTTTGCTTATACTAAGAATATTCTTTCTACAGATTTTGATAGTATTCAGCACCTGTTCTCTATAAATGTTAGTGTTTGGTGCTTTAGTGGCATATTTCATCACAGATTTTTTTTTTTTTGGACAGTTTTAATTATCTTGCTGGATGAGATAATGATGATTCCTTTGATCACATCTGGGAGAAAATATGCCAGCTGACTGTCCAGTCTCTCAGTCAGATTGCAGCCATGTGAGGAATCCGTACAACCTAACTCAGGTTCCTCCAGGAAGCAGTAGGAGCTGGTGCTTGTCTCCACTGACTGCAGAGATATTAAGTGTTAGTCACATCCGAAGTTAAACAGTATGAAGATTTTCCTTAGAAGTATGTGTAATGAAAATAGAGCTCTTAGATTGTGGCTAGTATGCAGCAGTATCTATGCCTTTTGGGTTTTGGTTAATTCAGGGCTTCAAGATTGAAAGGTTGGGGTTTTTTCCACATAGAAACACCTTTGAGGACAGCATGATGTCACTGTGCATTTTGAATGAGCCCAGAAGGTGTCTTGTTTCCTGCGGAGTTCCAGGAAAGGCACATGAGCCTACACGATATCCAAGGAATGAGTCCTGGAGCCTGTTTCCTGTTTGTGGTTTTTTTTTTTTTTCCTTTGGGTGTGACTGCCTGCCATGTGGCAGCAGGGATGCCAGTCCTAGGCATCATTCAGTCAGGCCAAAATGAGGGGAATTTTTTCACTTGCACCCAAATTCTCCCTGAGTGTGATGGGAACTGCACATGGGCTTCTTTTAGCTCAGAAACCTTGGGCCTGTTGACTTTAATACAAACAACAAAAAAAATCTATTATGCTTGCCCCATGGGAGAAGATTGGAAGCGAAGGTTACTGCTACTGATGACTAAAGAGATGGTAGCTTTCAGTGGTGGCAGTAGCTTTTCAGATTTCTGTGGTGGGAAATCAAGTCAATTACTCTTGCTATGGTCAATAAATTCCAGACAGTCGTGTCTTGGGAGATCGCTGCAGTTTTATATTCTCTGCTGTCTTGCTTGTCCCTGCCCACTTTCTCGCTGCAGTTAAGACTCTTGCAGTCTGGGCTGCAGCAGCGATGTGTTTCCATCTCTCTGCATAGCACCTGATGAAGCACATTAACCTGCTGCCTCTGGATTCCCATGGGGTAGACTTTTCCCGAGTGCGAATGCTGAATCTCAATAACTGGTCCAAGTACTACCGCCAGACGCTGCTGTTCAGCGCTCTTCAGGATCCCCAGATTAATTCTGTCTTCAACAAACACTGCTTCAATTACATGGGGCAGGTGAGTTCACAGATGAGCTGAAAGCGTTCTTTTAAATGCTGGTGTAAGGGAGGGGGAGAGGAACAGAAACCCAACACGCGGAACAATTCCATAACTCAGTTGCAGAAAGATTGTCTGTGTGCCAGTCACTTCCATTACCCAAGTATTTCAGTCTGACTCTCCATGACGCTGCATGACAATTTCTAATGGTGTGCCAAAGGCATGAAGAACTACTACTCTTGCAGCGATACTTACTTGATCCTTTTTTTTCATGGGTAGCTGTTTTCATGTCAGAAATCAGATTTTGTTTTTTCTTAATTTGACACACACAAGTTATCTTAGTTGGTTTATTTTGTTGTTAAATAGAGGGTTTGCCTGCTTCCTTTTTTTTTTTTTTTCCTCCTACTGTATAAGAAGCACAAACTGTTCTTACTTTGAGAGAAACAGGAGAAGTAAAAACTTAGTTGTTCATCTTAAAAATATGAAAGTCAGGGCATAAGCAGTGGTCATGTATATTTAACAGATCTGGTCTGTGTGTACATGAATGTAGTTTTGTATTGGAGCTTTCTTAAAAACGGCCTTGTGTGCTGCTTGCAGATGTGAGTTATGAGCAGAAAGCTGGCTGTAGCGTGGCTGCCTTTGAAATGCTGCTTCCTTAAACATCCTGCTTTCTTCTCGCAGGTGGCCATCCGCAACATACCACTCAGTGGCTCCATTAGCCACGTTGTGGTCCAGCTTCCTCATGTTTTTCGGAGGCTAGAAGCTGAGAATTTAACTTCTGTAATAGATATAAGGTACTCTATGTTCCAGACTATTTTGCTATGCCCTAATGACTGCAATTTCAGATTTAGTTGAGTGTACTGTTTCCGGCAGAGCACAATGAGATTTCACCACAGAAGTATGCCTTCGTTGGTCTTCAGATGCAGGCTAGGCTCTGCACAGGTGGAGGGGAATGCCAAACTGCTCACCAAAGGCACTGGAGAATAAAGTCTGGGAAAGGAGTATCAGTCTCTACCATAATTGTGTAGTACTGGTAAAGCCTTTGCCTTTTATCTTCTACATGCATAGAAATCCTATGAAGTTAAAGAAAGAAAAATGTAGTCCAAATCTTCTGCAGTCTGTTGTCTGATGATATTCCTGTTTGACGTCATATCAGTATTGGAAAGCTAAATGTTAACTCTGCTTAAAACATATTTGTTTTCTTAACTGAGGTTTCAGTTTTTCGTCGACAAAGTTTTGCCCGAGTACCGCGATGCCATCATGTCACACACGCTTATTTATGTCCCATCTTATTTTGACTACGTGCGTCTTCGAAATTACTTCAAGAAAGAGGAGCTGAATTTTACTCATATTTGTGAATACACTAAGAAGGCTGGCGTCTGCAGAGCAAGACGGTTCTTTCTCAAGGGAGAGAAGCAGTTTTTGTTGTTCACTGAGCGCTTCCACTTTTACAAAAGGTGAATTGTGGACCAGGTTTTCCTCTGAGTTGCATGTGTGCTGTTTTGGAAGTAGAGTCTGACCTTAATTATAGATGGGTTATATTGCTTTTTGAATCTGTTGGATCTCTCTGAGGACTTCTTTGACTGAAGTAAGAGCTTTTCAGTTTACTTTAAAATTTTTGCACGTTGTCAGCAGTTCCTTGCAGAGACTCTAATACTTTGCTATATGCAGGGCTTTATTCAGGAAGATAAGCGCTGCCAAGTTCCACTGATGTCAGGACAGGATGATAGAGCCTGCAAAATGGGATTCATTGTGCTTTTTATTTGTGTTCATCTGCGCCACAACAATTATGTAAAATTCTGGAAAAGGATATGTAATTGGTTCAATAACGCAAGACAGCAAGCTGAGGCCACTTGGAAAATTTGCTATGTCCTGACTGGAGCTGTTTAGGGAACAGTTTTTTCTATTAGCAGAAGATGTTTGGGCAAATACGAAGTTTCCTGAGTCTCAGTGAAGCCTGATCAGACCATCTTAAAATCCAAGCTAAAGTCTGAATACTGCGGGAATTGGTGTTGGTCTGTATTTTAGAGGAAGTCATTGTGCCTGACAGTGTTAGATATCCCCCCTTAAATTCCACATCTGTGATTAGTCTTCATTCCATGACACAGGGTTTGTAGAGTTGAGCTACAACTGACATACATTGGAGTTTGTGGAAACTGGAAGAACTGGTACAGGATTGATGTTTCAACATGTACATCTTGTAAAAATTGTCAACAAAGTTACTTTTTTGTTTTTTCCTACTACAGGTATACCATAAAAGGCATTAGGAACCTCATTTTCTATGAGTTACCAACATACTCCCACTTCTACAGTGAGATTTGTAATATGATGAAGGCCACAGACAATGGGGTGGATGCTACTTGGACCTGTACTGTGCTCTACTCCAAGTATGATGCTCAGAAATTGGCTGCAGTGGTTGGCATAGATCGCACAGCGCAAATGCTACAGTCCAAGAAAAACGTGCACCTCTTTGTTACAGGAGAAAATGAATAAGTGGTACTGCAGTCTAGGTGGTTGGATGGACCTGCATTTTGCTCGTAATGCACTTTTTGACATTGTTTTTTAAAGAAGTGTTAAACCTTTTACTCCCTTTTATTAAATATCCTGTTGAAATTGTTCATGTAGTGTTAAAACTTATATTTCAGTACTCTGTCCAACAAGAAACGAAGGATGTAATTCAAGAACGCAGAGGTTGGGGGGTCTCTTCTGTATAGGAACAAAATCAATCCAGAACTATCCTTCTTGTATATTGAAAAACTTCCTGATCAGTAAAGATTGGTGCTGTGATAAATGACTTTGGATTGGATTCCTTCACTTCATTTTCACATGTAGCAAACTCACCTTCTTTTGTCAAAGGCAACTTTCTCATTTAATCGAGAGGAAGAAATGTGCCCAAGTATTCAATGCAGTCGCTGTTCTGTAAGCCCGTATAAGGGAGGTGCAGGCAAGGCCTCTTCCACACAAGCATATTGTTGAATAAAAGCTGAACTTGCTTCCACTTGACACCTGTGAGAATGCATGAATGTGTTCGGGTAGGAGCTATGGGTTTGCATTTTTCCTGGAGTGACATAAATATCTCTGCCTCCTATTTACAACAGCTCTTCTGGCTGGTCAGTTTTACCAGGAAGAAGTTTTCCCAAAGGAAAACAGAGTTGAACTTGGCAGGCAGATGAGCCTAGGCCTGCCTAGTCCCACGATCACCAAAGCAGCATTGTGGGGTACAAAAGCAGGTGGTGCAGTTGCAAATACCTGTGGTGTCCTGTCTCACACCATGGCAGGGGTGCGTGGGTTGGCTGGTTGGTTTTTCCCTCTTAATGGTCACTTACGGACAGCATGGAAGCATCGTGGTGCTGCCTCTTCTTTCTCTTCTCTTTCCAGGAAGCAAAGCCTAGTTGAAAAGGAGCTAAAAGTAGAGATATTTTTTTGTAAGCACGTGCTAGGACTGCGGGAGGCCTGTTCTGTGGAGGGGCAGGGGAGCCCAGCGTGAGCCCAAATGCAAGGAGGAGACATCCACCCTGTGATAAGCTTTGAGGGGGTTTATCATATTCTTGATTCCTGTATTTTTCAGAGGCTGTGAACTCAGGTAGTAATCGTTTAGTCCTGAAATCATTTAGTAGACGTGCAAATCCATGCAGTTTCTTGCGTTGCATTTTAAGTTTTTTTATGTTAATTTTATATACCTCTGCTGTAGCACACAGGAATTTAGAGCCAGCCACAGCGAAGTTCTTGTGAACATCTGTCTGCTGTACAGCAGAGATGGCAGTAGCAGCAAACAAGGATTTTTCTTGTATGGCCTAGGCTTGATGTGGGAGGATTGTGGCTGTGCAATATGAAAACCAGCACATGAAATAGGATTAAGGAATTTTCTTTCTATACCGGATGTACTTAGAAGAGATAAATAGCTGACCTCTGAGGAAGGTAAAGTGGGATAGCTACTTAGGGAAATAACATGATGCAGTGCAGCTACTGTTTAAAGAAGCAGCAAGAGTTTTGTGCCAGAGTCTTAATTATGCGGGGGGTTTTCTGCCTCCACTGAAGTTAATAGCAAAGTGCCTTGGTAGGATTAGGGCCAAATTATAGTCTAAGACCCTCAATTTTTATATCAACTACCTGGCTTTGTTTCTTAGACAAGCATACTTTGAAATGTATATACTAGTGTTACATTTTTAATGTTGATTACTAATTATAACTCGTCATTTCCAAAGTAGCTTGTCAATGCCTTCAGTTAGTGCTCTGAGATGCAGGCACAAAGCTGATGGGTGATTGCCCATGTGTGAGAGCTCACGCCTGAGATTTTTCTGCCCCAGCAAAATCTTCCTTGCTTTAGTAGGGAACCTCATAAGCCCACGCTAGAAATCCTGCCTAGGAGGCCGGGCTAGCGGATCAGACAGGTTTGGTGATATGAGGAGCCTCTCTCTGTACCGGTGCGAAGGAGCTTCTGTTCCCAGGTGCTGCCTCCTGCCCCTGTGCCGTGATGTTCCCATGCCTTGGGTCTTGGCCCCCTTCATAGCAGAATTGTGGTGAACCGGAGAGAGATTTGGTGTTGTTTAAAGCTTCTCCTTTGCTCCCTTTTTGTCTTATTTTAAACAATGCCCTGGTGCAGTTCACAGCAGGGCTCTGCAAAGTAGTTTGTCCTAGAGTGGCTCCAAAGAGAGTGAGTTACCAGGAGATGGCGAGCACCGAGGTCAGAGTTTGGCCCATCATGGATGAGGGTTCATGGCCCCCAGTGCTTTGCTGGCTGGGGCAACTGCCGGCTCCAAATGAGCGACTGAAGAGCCCGTCTTGTAATGCGTTTGCCTGATGATAATGTGGCTTTCAGAGAGGTGGCTGAAGCTAATGCATTCTTGTGGATGCTCTTGGTCAGGTTTAGAAATGGAGTATGTACATCTGGAGTTTGTCTTTTTTTTTTTTAATTGTTGAACATTTTTCAAAAAAAGGTTCAAATTCTGACACAAATTAAATAGGAAAAGACTTTAGCAAATACAATATTTTACCTTTTTTTACTTGACAGCATGCAACCTTGGCATGGCAAGTTTTTTTGCAAATTTTTCACAAGAATGCACCAATGATGAGTAACTACTCGTCTTGAGGAAACAAATTTAAAATCCTGTTCATTTTGGCATCAGTACCATACCTTTAAGGGGATGATTATGTTTCCTAAGAATCCTTTTTTGTCAACATTTTAAGAGAATCTTGGAGTACTGAAAACTAAGCTTATGTTCTTTTTATTTGTGAAAGGCATTGTAACGTGTGAGAGTTGGCTGCCTGGCATCGGCTAACGTGCAGTAGTGCTGAAGCATTAGCAGCTAGCTTTTGGGAATTCAAACCCAAGGGTAAAAATAAATGGGATTAAGATGTTAAACAAGAATTTATTTTCAGCATCTCCTGTCTCTCAGGAAATCCTACTAGTTGATGACCAAGAGAATGACATACCTGTCTCTATAGGAAGATTGTTCTTCCAGCTAATCAGCTGATGCTGTAGTGGCTCCTTTTTTCACTAGTAAAACCCAATCAGGATAATAGGTTTGTTACGTTTTGTTGCTCCTTTCAAAGATGACAAAAAGGGCAATGTATTTTTTTTTTTCTGAAAATGTGTTTGTAGGATAGGAGCCAGCCTTCTGCTGCTGACTGTATTAATGTGGAGGAGGGAGGGAAAGGTGACTTGGGGACAGTCTGGGGAGCTGCCTCCTGTAAGGAGGCCGGTTGTCAGTTTTGCAGCAGTCATTGGGAGACACGGGATGAATCACGTGAGAGAGAAACTGGAGCATTCTTGTTAACAACAGCAGAATTAACAATTACTTTACAGCTGTGCTGTCATGGGCTGCCAGGATTTCTCAGCCCCATGTTAGTCATGCTCCCATGGCCTCAACCCCAGGAGTTACTCTCCGGGGTTTGGGGTTTTTTTTTGGACTTGGTAACCAAGCATGTCTGATGAAAGTTTGCTTGGGGGGGGTGTCAGAAAGCCCATCCACAAAAGCGTATGTAGATGTACAATAGGGCCGTGCAAAGAGGGAGAGGGGTGAGAGCAAGTGGAGGACGGCAGTCCCTCCCATCGCAGAGCCTGCCGTCTTGCCCTGCCGCCATCCTGCCCGGGGACCCACTGGCACAGGGGAGGGCTCCTCTCTTCGCCGTACAGGTCTGTGCAGGGAGCTCAGAAGCAGGTGCCCTGGGGAAGGTCACCAAGGTGAGGCTTCATCTTTTCCCCTCCGCAGAATGGCAGGTGACCCTTCATCCCATAGAGGAGGTGAAGGTGCTGCTGGTGCGCGGGGCGTCACCGACGCTGGCTGCGTTGTGCCATGCAGCGGCCCAGGACTAGGAGGGCACAAAGCCAGAGAAGCCAGACTGCAAAGCACTGCACGGGGTTGACCGTAGATGTGTATTACTGTAGCCAGCTCTCATCCTGGTCAACAGGATGCTTTTGCCCACGCTCGATCCAAGACATAGTTCAGTCCCTGTGGCTTTAAATCTCATCTGCTGTGCTGAGCTTGACAGTAAAGGGTAATTAATTAGCACTAGGCTCCTTACATTTTAATTAACCAGTAGCTTCAGCTGTGCTTTGGGGTTGCTTGTTTTACCAAGTGGACTGTGAGTTGGGCTGAGACCACCAGCTCTGGGATGGATAAACAGCCAACAGGTATGAGCTGGTAATGTGAATTAGTTACCTGAAATGGCTATAACATTGAGTGGTACTTAAGAAATGAATACTTGATTACGTGAGAGAGATGCAGAAATCTTCAGTAAAGGACATGAGAGGGATCAAGGCAAGGTACAGAAGAACAACAAGACACAGGACAAAAATAGGATGGTAACCTTGGAGCAGTTGACAACATAATTATGTCACTGCAACTGAAAGCAGAAATTTGGCCTTAGTCTTTCAGACAAAACAGCAAAATCACGCTAAAGTCTTACATGCTGCACATGACATTACATTACTTTTCCTGGGTCAAACTCTTACCACTGATGCTGGTGTAAATCTAAAGAGGTGTTGCCAGAATTGCTAAAACCGAGGTTTATCGAGATGTTGTAAGGTCTCTTATTAGCCCCTCCTTTACACTCTTACAAAGGGGGAATTTGGTAGCAGGGGCCATAACTGTAAAACCACTGCCAGTACCTTGTTATTACTAGCTAAGAAGCAGCAGTTTCCATGTTATTTACTTGCCCTGGGTGTCAGGTTTCAAAAGCCCTCATTGCCATTTAATTAATAGCTAAGTAAAGGATGAATATTTAGCTTTAATAATGCATACTTTTTAAATCAAAGCAGGAAAAGCTGGATCGGTTTTGTACGAAGTCATGAGCATAGACATAAAATGGATAAATGAGGACAAGTTAAAACAATTTAGTTGGACTTTTACAAGGTCTTTGAGAAGTGCTTTCATCGGGGGCTGCTACAGAAAGAAGAGGCTGGAAGGATCATAGCAGCTCATCCCAGCAAAAGGCTCTAAGTTACTTCAGTGCCATCTCCTCTACTGACCTTCTCTATAGCATGAACCATTACATTTCCCTCTCCAACATTATTCTGTGTGTTAGTCTGGGCACTTCCCCCTATTCATTAGCTTAATCATATAATTAACACTCCTTTAGCCTGGGAAAGAATTTGAAGGGAAGGGAGCATACCTGGCCTTGCAGCTGGTTGGGGCTGGGGTCAACATGGTAGATCTGTCCAGAAAAGACCTTTGGGGCATCAAACAACGGATGATCAATCGCGGGGTGCCTTTTTTTAAAGAGACCTTGTGGGTTCCCATGGCACAGCCAGTGCTGACAGAAAACTTGAGTAGCTGGAGAATAAGCCAGATTTTCTGACAATTCATGTTTCTCAGACATCACTGAACACAGCACTATGACTTAAAAGTTAAAATTATCA
>NW_009601142.1:30339-30655 GCF_000690535.1 Cariama cristata | reverse complement strand
CCCTGTTACATTAAAGGACATGATTAAATTAACTGAAAAAACAAAGGTTGAGGTTGTATGTCTGTAGCTTGACTTACGGCTCCTCTGCTGTCGGTTATCCTCTCCCAGAGCAGGGGAAGAGCAGGTGGTAACGCACGCCACCTCCTCTGGCCATTCCAGATCTTTCAGGCTGCTTTACACTTCAGTTCTCGCTCCCCTTCTCCCGCGTTGGTATTGTCAGCAGAGTTGGGTGCAATGTAGTTAAATGCTGATAAAATACAGCTAAACTAGGAAGAAGCCCCAAAGGAATAAATTAGTGTCTGAATTAATTCCTGCT
>NW_009601142.1:15234-30310 GCF_000690535.1 Cariama cristata | reverse complement strand
CTGGAAGCTTTCCAGTAACTTCAGAAGTGCTTACTGGAGTCCAAAGGAAGGAGACGTCATTCAGAGATTGCGGTGCGGTGCAGAAGCTCTCGGAGTGCTTATGAGCTTTGTGAAACAGCTCACCTTAAATGCGGGTATGGGTATGTTTGGTGGAATTAGTCCATGGGAGACGGGGAGCCCGTAGGCACAGAGGAGGCCACCTCGTCCTCGCAGATGAGAAGAACTGAAGCAGATGTCAGAAGCACAGTAAAGTCTTGTTTCCAAAGAAGGGAGTCCAAATGATAATGCTCAAAATTTGAGCACCTAAATGCAACACACAGGCTACTTTTGAGGGGGAAAATACACCAGGGAAAGTCTCTGTTAGTTACTGGAAGAGGTCCCACAGTGTGGGGAGGTCCCACACCAGAAGAGGTCCCACGGTAGTTCTGCGAGCACCAGGGGATGGGGTGTTTCTGGCGGTGCAGAAACGGCCATCGGTGTAAGCAAAGAGCCAGCAAGACGGCATGACTGAAGCAGCAAGGTACAGAGCACCAAGAGCAAAGCTTCCCAGTGTGAGAAAACTTGACTTTAAGAATTTTGCTGCACTTCTTTTAGAGATAAAGAACAGACAGAGAGTGGAACAAACTTAGACCCAGGGTTTTTTTCCCCAAACGTTGTGAGAGGCAAAGTGATTAATAGTATAAAGTGACTTTCACATGAGGAGAGCCCCGAAATACTTCTTTTTTTTCTTCAGTCAGACACAATTAGGTATCCTTTCCCGTCTGTTGACTTCTGCTTAAGAGAGGAAAACAACGAAGGGCCTCTCTCCTCTAGAAACACGTGAGATCTGAGGTTAGCACAGAAGGAGCAATGAAGGAGGGTGCAGACAGAGCTTCCACCAAGCAGGGGTGGAGCGCAAGAGCCACCCCTCAGCTGTCCCCCATTTACAATAATTGGATCTATTGCCAGTCTAGGGAAGGTTACAGCACAGCAGGGAGGTCTGGTTTTGCACATGTATTGCTTTTTCTTTTGATTTCCCTCTAGCCTTTCCATGTTTTTTCCTTAGAGGTGCAGCTCAAGCAGAATTTGGCAGTGCGCGTAGATGAGGTACAGAAATGTTGTCCCTGGTGGCAAAACCACCCTGGTTCTGCTCCCTCTGAAGCAGAGAGGCAGCAAGAGCAGCAGGACTTGCCTGTAAGTTTTGCAGCCAGAATCTCAACAGCCTGTGGAAGACTAAGGTTAGTCTTTTCCTGGTATTGTATTTTACTAAAGTGGTTGAAACAAAGAAAATATATTCGGTAGGTAACAGAGAAGCATCAGCGATCATATTAGCTAGAAAGCTGCATCCTTAAACTTCTGGTCTTTTGAGGTAATTTGCCTTTTTTTTTTTCCCTTGGTCAAAAGAAATGTAGTGTCTTCAGTAGGCAAAACGCTAACACCTTCCATTTGCAAGTGATGTGCAAGGTGTCAGGACTTTTCAACAGGTTATGGAGCATCTAATAAATCACTTTATTAGGCAAGGCTTAGTGCAGTCAAACCTAAAGGAGAGCTTTTTGCCTGGACTCACCTTCTGCATAAACTTTTCAGATGCTTGTGCACATGCGTACTAGTAAATTAAACATATAAAAGGCTCTCAGCTTATAGAAACAAACAAAAAAAAAGAGATATTTGGGGTAAGTTGTTTCAAATTTTTTGGGTCCATCATTTTTTTCGGTTCTTGGATACAGGAGCTTGTTGAAGGCAGGTACAGAGCGTTTCTTCTCATCGTTTCCCTCCCCAGGTACGTTGGCTGGGAGGTTCTGGGCCACTGGCTTTCTCTTAGGTGGTCTACCAAGACTTGCAATGGTGTCTAAGCTACCTTTGCCATAGGAAGGGGCAAAGCAAGGCGTAGACTACAGAAGTGCCTCCAGTGCATTTAAGGTGTTCCTGGTCCCGATGTGGACAGGGAGAAGAAGGTCAATAGTCGGATCTTGTTCCTCCTGCTCCCTGGAGCTGGTCAGTAGGTGCATTATTGTGTTCATTCTTATGTTAAGAAATTATACTTCAGAAAGTAGCACTGTGCTGAGGAAACTGTTTTAATGCCAAGGCAAAAGTCAAAGGCTGAATGAGCTCTTGGGGATCTTCTGTTACCTGCAGAGTGCTCGGCTCAGGCATTTTCTTGTGCTGTGCTCCCTGTACTCCCACCCCTCCCAGCATGTGGGTAATTTCCCGTCTGACCTGTCAAATGCGAATAATGATGGGAAGACTCAGTGATTCATGGCTAGGACATGCGGAGTGCTCCGTTCTCTGCTCATACTGTGAGGCAATTAATGCAATTTGTGCTGTTTGGCTGAGTGAACAGTTTGAAATGAACCATTGAGCCATCTGTTCCTCCAGCTGACATCAGGCGTGTCAAGAGTAGCAGTTAGCTTTTGCTGGGAAAGAAACATCTTGCTGTCATTAAGGAAAGTTCAAGAAAGGGGGTGGGGTGGGGTGTTTCTTCCACTTCCACTGTCTTTAAAGCAAACTCTTTCTTATTTTCTTGTGGCTCAGGCTATGTGCCCTGGAGACGTTTCTGGCCCCTAGTCAGTGTCTTGGGAAATGGCCACACTGAGCATCTTCTCTCACTTCTTGCATGCTTTTGGTGACAGAGGGAGGTGATCAGCAGGGTCTGAGTTTTACACGATTGTTTTGCTCTTCCCTTGCTCTGTTCATCTCTGTATGCTGCTTTCTTGAGCTGAGGAGTTCAAGAAACAGTCTTCCTTGAAACCAGCTCTGATGAGGGTTTTCAAAAGGTCTTTTGGAGGTCATATTTCGTCCCCTGCAATTATTAAAAGATACCTGCTACAATAAAAAGTCATTATTTCATTAGTAGTAGGAAGACCAGGAAAAGGTTTGGCCTGTTTCTCAATGGAAAAGTGCTATCTATGGATGACTCTGAGAAATTGGGCGTTTGATGCCTATTCTGCATTTGTGCTCACTGAAAAAGTTACAGGGAACAGAGGGCTGGTGTAGCTCATGCTAGTGGCAAAGGGATAAGGTGAGGTGAAGAGAGGGAAGACATAGAAGACTTTCAGTCTGGAGAACAGAAGGCTCCAAGGAGACCTTATAGCAGCCTTTCAGTACCTAAAGGGGGCTTATAAGAAAGATGGGGACAGACTTTTTAGCAAGGGCTGTTGTGACAGGACAGGGGGTAATGGTTTTAAACTAAAGGAAGGTAGATTCAGACTAAATATATAAAAAAGAAATTTTTGACAATGAGGGTGGTGAAACGCTCTACATGGGTAGATGCCCCATCTCTGGAAACATTCAAGGACAGGCTGGATGGGGCTCTGAGCAACCTGATCTTGTTGATGTCCAGGCTCATTGCAGAGGGGTTGGACTAGATGACTCTTAAAGGTCGCTTCCAACCCAAAGCATTCTATGATTCTCTGATTCTATGACTTAAGTAGAATGTTTTAAGATCAACCAGGCCTGGTGGACTGCATTCCTGAATATACAGAGATGTGATGTAGGGTTTCTGAGAACTTGTTGTGGACAGGCAAGAAGGCAGCAGATTGGGAAAAGTCTAGGACAGTGCCTGTCTGTAAGAAGAGCATCTGTGGGGAGTAGAGCAAAGTTAAGGAGTTTTAAAGCCTTTGCATCAGCTCAAAACTTTTAGGACAAATTCTCAAAACAGTTTGAAAGCACCTACAAGAGAAGTGACTGATTTAAAAAAAAAAAAAAGAAACTACATGACACCAAGCTCATTTCCTTCTAGGAAAGATTTAGAAGAAGCCATAGACGCTCTCTATCTTGATTTGCAAGACTATGGCAGTGTGGCACATTAGAAAATTCCCCTTAGAAAAGCTAGGAAAACACTGAAAGGCCGGAGGGAGGGGTTTGATGCCCAGCTGGATGGGTTGCATCCCTGGAGGGCAGCAGTGGCAGCAGACATTACATCACAAGCTTTCCATTATAGCCTGTTCTGGAGCAAGTCTTTTATTGGGTTTGTTAATAGCCACTGCTGGACAAAGGCCTATGCTTATTACATTTGCAAATTATAAGAAGCTTCAGAGTCTTGAAAGGGCAGGATTTGAATTCAAGATATTATCAACAAATAGGCAAAATGGCCTGGGAAAATGAACAAAAAAAAAAAAGACACAAGGACAAGATCAAGATCATGGTCTTAGGCTGGAATAATCAAATGCACAATACAAGGTAACAAAATACACTGCTTAACAAAAAGATCTACAACAAGGTGGTATTGTGGACCATGGATTAAACAAGAGTCCACAGAATGATGATACTGATAAAAAATAAATACAATTCAGAGGTTTTTTTACCTTTATAGGAGTATAATCTTCCGGACTTTTGAAGTAATCCATCCTGTCTACTCAAAAACATCAAACCTTGTCTGGCCTGGAGTATCCATCTAATTTGGGACACTGCATACAGAGCAGGTGTGGGCCAATTAGTCTAGAGAAGACTGGAAAAACAAAAGAGGTGACTGAAAGAGGAAATGCTTAGGTCCTCAAATACATAAAATCCTATTGCAGAGAGCAAGAACATCCGCTCTTTATGGTGGATAGAGTAAACAACAAGGAAAATTGAGGTTCAAAATTAGGAGAAACATTTTAATGGAGATGGTACAAAGGCACGGGAACTGACTGCTCAAGGAGGTGGCATTTGTGTGAACTTTGCTGCGTTCTTGGCAAAAATGGAAGCAAAATTTCTGCTGAGTGCATTGCCACAGGAAGAGAAACTGAACATCTGTGCCAGGGAGTGGGAGAAATGGGGAGGTGTATGTGTTTGTGTTTTGAAATGGGAGAGTGGTCAGGGCCCCAAGGGTACCATCAGGCTCTACGACCTCTGCCTCACCCCAGGGTTCAGCTCCCCATCCTGCTGTTCTTCTCCATGGGTGGCCCAGGGCTGGAAGGGCCCCAGGGTGGGGACAGACCCCGGTGCCCGAGGTCCTGGGGTGCCCTGGTGTGGTGAAGCCTGGCAGAGCTGGTTTGTCAAAGGTCACCTGAAGGGCTTGGACTTGGGCTCTGGATTGAGTCAGGTGGGTGAAGTCCCAGGGAAAGCCACTCTTTAAGGTGCTCACCTACCCACTGTCCTGCTGTGATTGCTTCAGTAGTGTTTCCTGAGTGAATGCTACCTTGTGTTGTTGGACTCCTCTGTTTCTAGGAAAGAATAGACATTTTTAGCAGAACAGCTTTTTGTTGGCCAAATGAACCAAGATTCTTCCTTTACTGTAGAAAGTACTTGTGCTATAAGGGACAATACTTTAACCAATTTTATGGTCCATTATCCCATACAGCAGAAGAAGGTGACCTACTATCTTAAGCAACTAGATATTAGATAACAAAATAACTAATTTTTAATGCAGAATTTATGTTCATCAAGCCCTGTGCTGTCATTTTTTTTCATATACAAAGAACTGCAGCCAAACCAAGCTACATGGCTCATCTCTGTTCTGTGCTCATTTCATTTGCTCATAATTAATATGTCCTACATCCTGCAAACCCAAGCAATAGCATCTGAGAGCTTTTTTTTTCCTCTCTCAGTAGTCAGTAAACAGGCATCTGGCCGAGACATGCTTGGCATTGTTTAACCAATAGACAGTCATGTTTTATGGGATTGTGGCACACTGGGCCAAATTCCAGTCCCACTGGAAATCCCTGGTACCCCTCCAAGGAATCCAGGATAAGGACAACAGAGTTGTCGGGGCCCAGTGTTTTTATTCTGGTAGGTAGATCCATCCATGCCTTATTGAGAGCTCTTCACCGGTATACGGGACATTGCTCTAAAGCTGTTGGCTCTTCTGGCAGGTAAGGTGTGGACTTACGTGCCCTGTGCCAGGCTGTGAGACAGAAGGGCATGAGGGAGTGACTCAACATCTAGTAACTAGCCTACTAACTGAGCTACTAACTAAAGATGGTGGGTTTGTTTCCAAAAACTGTTTCTAAATAGCACCCAAAGACATTTTGGCTGCCTCTGTGCTGGTATTTCTTACAGCACGTGCAATCCTTGTACCTGTTTATTTGGAGAGCTGGTTGGGATTCCTTAACAGGCGGTGCTTGATTGAAGAGTGATGAAGAGGCCAACGGTGCTGCACTTCCAACTTGAGCAATTTAGGATGAAGATTCACAATTGTCTATCTATTTTAGTAGTTAAAAAAAAAAAGTAACTAAGTAACATTATCTTCCTTTGGCGTAGGTTTTATGTTATTCATTGCACTTAGCAAGGTTTTATACTTCACTTTATCTATTCGAGGTAAACATCCCCTTATAACCCACGCTTCCTAAACAATCTTTCCAAAATCCTTTCCCTAGGGTATTTTACCAGGATGTCATCGACAAAGGCAGTTGTTCTCCTGTTTGAGACAGGAATTACCTCTTTACCTTATAAATGCATACCCTGCCAGGACTTGCTGTCCAGGTAAGAGATGAGCATTAATATGGCGAAAGGCTCCTTCTCCCAGGATAAATGAGGCAGGTCCCTGGAGGGTCCCTGCCCGGGGCCGGGGAGGAGAGCACTAGGTGCCAGCCTGAGCCCAGCCAGGGCCAGCCCGGGTGGGCAGCCGGGGCCCCCCGAGGGGAAGCACCGCTCAAGCGGAGCAGACAAGAGAAGCGGGAGCCGCCTCCTCTCCCTCGCCCTCTCTTCTCCCTCTCCTCGCCGCTGCTTCCCACGTTTCTCCAAGTGACAGAAATTTCTCATTAAAACGAAAGCTGGATTCCAAAGCTCGGCTTCCTGTTTGCATTCAAACCCATTAATGAAACTATTTCATTATTTGAAATTTAAATGGAAATCGTACATTTCTCCAGAGGAAGGCCAAGAGACAGCCAAAGATGTTTTGAATGTCCCAAAGCTCCTCAAGCCTTCTTGGGTTCATGACTTTCTGGTGCAAACATGGCGATAGCTGCATGCCAGCTAAATATTCTGTATGTTGCAGGAACATTTTTCTGTGAGGGCAGATGGTGTTCAATTGATAGTCAGAATAATACATGAACAGCAGAGAAGATGTGGGTTGATTAAATAATTAGCATACTGTGACATTCTATTGCTTCACTGTAACTTAAGGCTAGGTCAAAACGTTGGTCTATATTGCACCTCCCTCCCTTCTTTCTTTCTCTTTTTGTTTTTATGTTCACTCCAAAGGAAAGTTTTAACAGGAATTAAATCCTTTCTTGGTAGGAAAATGTAAGAATTTGTTACTTGGCACTGCATGTTATAGAATAAAAGTAATAATATAAAGGAAATTAAATTTTACTAAATGAATTTAAGTTGCCAGGCAACCCATCATACCCAGTGTGGGATTTACTCAAGCATTATTGCGAACAAACAGCTTAATATGTGGCACAGATCAGCGTTTAGACCAAAATGGATGATCTCGGGAAGCCAGGGCAATGAGGACTAGTGGGAGGACTGAAGGCTGGTTTTCAGTCACCATGTCCATCTGAATAGCTCTCTGCCTTCACAGTTTGGTTGCGTGTCCACCAGAAGTCTAATTAGTTAATCTATCACCTCTACCCCTTCCTGTCCCCCTGCTCTGTAATTGTACAGTAACAATTACAGGCAGTTTGCTGTCAACCAAGGAATAAACATAGAAAACATTCTTCTGTCAGCAAGGATATCATTATTCACTAACTGAAAACAACCCACTGAATTACTCATCCTCCTCTCTAAGTCCTGTTATCTGTTCTGGGTTTTTGGAGACTTTCTGAGAATAAAAATGAAAGAATTTGTCCCACTAAGAAATCACTATCTTGTAAAATGTTAGAGGTGACTGAAAAGAGAGCAGTATCTTTAGCTGCCATGTAATCACCAGCCAGGGAGTGTATGGAAGAAGCTGCCGTAGTACCTTGCATGTTTGGGTGTCTGAGACTTTGGATGGTGTTGTACCTCTGCTAGGAATAAAAAGGAAAGAAAGGAAAGAAGTTATCTGCTACCCTGCAAGTGTTAGTGCTGTCTCCAAAGTAGTCTTCTGGATGTCCCCAGTGCTGCAGCTCTAGTGTCTTATGTCCAGGAAGAGTCCCACAAAGCTGGTAAATCTCATTTTCTTGCTTTGCTATGAAATTAATGTTTTCCTTGTTGTTGTCAGTCCTGAAGGCGAGGATTAAAATTTCATATTTGAGAACAATCACAGTAAAATTGACCGGAAGAGGCAGTTGATGACCTCTGCTAAGGTAGGCTCACGTTGGGAAGGAAGAGTAATAGTGCTCCTGGAGCAGCTTGAGAGGATGTACATTCTCACTCCAGCATCTATCTGAAGAAAAAAAGTTTAATATTTCTGTGCCAAAGTGCTGCAAAACCAAACTATACAAGAAATGCTTATGTCAGTGGGTTGCCTCAGAGATTACACTTGGAAATCAAATTTCTACATGTTCATTTGCTACTTTAGAGAATAAATGTTCAAAAGTGATATTAAAACAATCCAGTAAATTTATATTAAATTCTCTGAATATTAACAGATGTTAATAAAAATTCTATAGTTAACTATTTTTATTTCTATGAACAAACACAAAATATTTGTATGGTGGGGAAGTAGAGTGTCAGCCAAAAGTAATACAAAAAGAAATTGTGCTCTTACAAATATGTATTGGGAAAGAGGAAACTGCTGCTTTTAATGCAAAAGGATTGATGAAGCCTTCCATTGTGCAACTCACAGCTCAGCTCAAGCCTGATTTGCTGCCTCCTGAAGTCTGCAGAACCTTTTGCTGCTCAGGTGTGTGGCATAAAGACCAGGTGCTACTCCTGAAGACACCTTCTGCCCTCCAGATTTCTGGGTGAACCTTTATTTGGAAATTACGTTCTTCAATTCCTGTCCTAAACTGTTAGTATAATACTTGTCTCTTGTGCTAAGCAGTTGCTTTGTTCTTCTAAGTGTTTCAGTTCCACTGCTGGGAGAAACTATTCCAATATACTCCTGTTTATCTTACAAAATATTACATAGCTTAATAAATACATAATTTTAGAGTATTTGCGTAATTCCTGATATTATTATTTTTTTAAGTAGCTTATTACTACAACCAGGCCAGGACATTAGAATTGTTGCCAATTTATGCCCTTCCTGCTCTTGAACTGAAGGAATGACATGATGAAGAAACTGTCTTACTTAAGTACCAAGATCCACAGCTGCATTTCAAAATGTAAGATAAATTGACTTAGATCACATACCTCAGATTCATTTACTTGTTTAATTTATAAAATGCACCTTGAAAAACATGTTTGTTTAATGTAAAATCTCAAAGTCAAATAAAGAGCACTGGACTGGATGAGAACAAACATTTCAAAACTGGCATCTCTTTAGCTCAATCACAAGCTGCAAATTGACAGTGCTCCTAAAGTTCATACTCACCAGATGAGTTATAGAACTAATTTTCTCCCTAACCCAATGGAAGGAAGAAATCCAATTACATTCAGAATCCTCAGCAAGAACAGGTATAACTTTTCATGTAATTATTAACATTTACCACTGTCATCAGAGAGATTGTTTGGAAATACAGCAATTTCTCCTTCCTTCTTGACTTCTGGAAGGCTTGAAAATGCCAAGTCTAAAGCATTTGCTATCCATATAACATTAACAGAAATGGTCAGGTTTATACTAGGGTGCTTAGATGCAGATAGTGAAGAGGACAAGCTACGAATACAAAGCAGATGATTTTTGAGTAAGAGTACAGTTGGAAAAGTATGTTTAGGGCATTAAGCTGTGATTCTGAAGGTCTGGGAGGGCTGTGGATACTCAAATTCCATTGAAAGTCAGCAGGAGTGGTGGCGTGATTAACACACACTAACTCAGCTGGTGATACTCATGTCAATTTTGTAACAAAGCCCCAAACAACCATACAGAATTACCTAGCACAACATTCTTATCAAGCTCCTGATGTAAATGACTCTGTGTTCTCATTCTCTTAATTTTGCTATATCAGTTAACTATGTTCTTATAATAAAAGTGAGAGGTCATCATATCAGTGGGATGTGAGGATGGTTTAGGACTGAATGTCATCACTTGGTTTGAGGGACCCCTGACATATGCAATAATGCAGTTATTATGTATTATTAATATGTGTGGATCATAGTCCACACAGGTAAAATGGCAGCAACAGGCCTGAAAAACACAAATGTTTGCTATTTGAGTGTTACAGAAGTAAAGGTGCTTGATGACACACCATATGACTCCTGGTAAACTTTGTCAGTTATGCTCCTTTAATCTGAAAGAATTAATCTGAAGAAAAGTTCAAAGGATGAGACTGATTAAAAAGTTCACAAACATACAAGTTACCATGTACATCCATAATGATTCCCATCTGGTCTCCATTTTCTTCTAACTACTGATCAAGTAAATCTGTTTTATTGGAAACGTGATTTTGAGATTATTGCCCAGTAGCAAAAATCCTAACCAAAAAAAGCAAAACCTACCCAACATCACACATTTTCCTTAAAACAAAAGCATCATTTTGAGGTTCCTGTGGGACTGGGACCCATGTGATGCTTTTATGCCTCTCTCTCATACTTCATAAGAATTATAGTGAAAATGAGTTTATTCTTCTTTATTGTAGCTGCATATATTTTGTTTTTCACCATTGGTTTAGAATATTCCTGTTTAGCCACTGCAAATGTTCCCTGCTTGATAACCTCTTTCTTATTTCCAATTAATTGTTTCTTTGAATTATAAAGGAGAGGTTGCCATCTCCCACTACAAAATATGCTCGACCAGCAGTATCAATAAAACCTGCTAAAATAACAAGGGAATTTTTAAGGTTGCATTCTGGATTTTAAGCATCCATCTTCTGATTTACTGAGAAGGTAAAAGATGGGTATGAAGCATATGGATGATGTACTGTTCTGAAAGATGCTGTGACTAGAAGTGCTGAAACATGAGATGCTGACTCAAAGGTGAATTTATATATACCATTATATTTGTTTGGGTTTGTTCCAAATAATGGTGGAATGAATTTTAAAAGCTGCTCTTTCTATCTAGATGAAAGAACAAAAACATTCAAAAATATCTTCAACTTGTAGCCTTTCTTTGGCATTGGTAAATACTTGTTTTTTCCAGTCAGAAATATAAAACTTCCCGGTGCTTTAATTCTTGCAGTACTGAACTGTTTCTGAAACTCTTGCTATGCAGGAAAGTATTCAAATTCCTCTCTGAATTTGCCCATGGACAAGAAGAGGAGCAACTTGATCGTCCTAGTGATCCAGTCCTGCTAGACAGCCCACCGGATAGCTATGGAAAGCCTCCAAAGGTAAACTTAATGCTTCCTAGTTGTTCGTCAGCTGTGTGGAGGTCTAGTCTCCCTGAATAATTTAGAGATGTTTTAAGTTACTCTCATTGCAAATGGCCTTGAAAAGAAAAACAAGTAGTTGGTCTGGTGAGACCCTAGCTCTGTCCCTGAACGTGTCCCTATCCATTCCTTCTCTGCTAGCAGGGTAAGACAAGGCTTCCTTTGCATGTTTGTGCCCACTTTTGTGTTCAGTAGCAAGCAGAGGTTTATTTTAGTGTATCAGAGTAGATGCACTGATGTCCAGAGGAAGGATACACTCCCTTGAGGCTGTTCTGCATTTATTGTATTGATCCTGTTTCCCTCTGGAAAATTTGCGTGAACAAAGGTGGTAGGTGGGGTCCCACAACATAGTTGTACTTTGTCTGTGTTCACTGCTCTGTAATGCCTTTAGCCCTCCCATTTTCTGTCTGTGCATTTAATTATTCATGTGGTATTCATCCATTTTTGGACATGTAAGTTGAATTTAAAATGTTAAAGCCTAGATGTTACGGGTTTTGTGGTTGTGGAAAATTGAGAGGTGTTTCATAATAATAAATTATACTAAAACCGATACACTATAGTTACTTTTCCAATGTGTAATTTTGAGTTTATTGCTAATATCTTCAATGCACTCTTAATCAATTGTGTAAGTTTAGCGTCTGCAAACATGAAACCATTTTCTTACATGAGTTTAGAGGATTTTTTTCTTTTAGCCCTGTGCATGTGAGCTTGATACAAATACTGTGCTGGTGCCAAACTGATGTTTGAACTTGTAGACTGTGACTGAAGGAGACAGACTGAGGTTTTAGGGACTGGCGCTATCTAAAATGAAATTTTAATTCAGTCATATTCAGTACTTATAACGTTTCATGTCAGTAGCTTCAAAATTAAGTATATAGCAAGAAAAGAGCAAGAAAAGCCTTCCATTAATAAATCCTCATCAATCAAAAAAGTTGGCTTTGCTTTATTGCTTATCATGATAATGAGTTTTAAAAATTATTAGTGACCTAACCTGTTGATTTTCAAAAAGCCAGGATAGCAAACACATTTATTGCATGAATGAGTTGTCTACACAATACCTGTAGCTTTTTGTGTTCCACATGTTTGAAAAAAAACAACCCAGGCTTTCCATGTCAGGGTAAATTGATTTCCAAAGCATGGATTTCAACCATTAGTGCCTAAAGGTGACTGAAAAAACCCTGAAAAAGTGTGATACGAGTCTCTGGAAATAGATATATTTTGCAGGATACTTTGGAATATTGAAAACCGATACAGATTTTTAAGACATCGGTGCCCCAAAATCAATACCAGAATATTATTTTAAGACTTGTTTATTTCTTCCTTTCCATAAAGCATTTACTAGAGTTCTTTTCAGCTTGGGACAGCTCTACCATTAATGTTACCGTCAATAATATGCTGTCACACGGTACTGAAGCTAGTAGAGCAAAAGACAAAAGAGTAAATAGCCTGTGGCTTATTCTGTAACACAGCCACTCATTAATGAATCCACATATATGAACACCTTCAATAACACTGGGAGATGCAGATGTGTTTACTACCTGGGAGCGGGGAGCTCAGGCACAAACACATATGTAACACAGCTAATGTAGGTGTAAAGAAATGGGAAACTAAAAATCTTTCTCACAAATTCTTTCATACGGTAAACCAGCAGTTTACTGGAGCCAGCACCTCATCAGGATCTTACCTCTACTAACTCTTTAATGTATTAGTTGTCTTTGAGTTTTTAATTTTAGTTGTCTCTATATTTTTAATATGTAACTTAGATTAGAAACTATAGGATAAAATGAAAAGGGAAAAAGTTGCAAGGAAAGAGAGCAATTCACTTCAGAGTGAAAATCTTTGTCTTGTGCATAAACGATACGATGGAGCTCTAGAGGAATACATTCTCTACTTTTCTGGTTTGTGTTTTAGACTTTTTATGAACTGTATTGTGTTTGGAGACAATACATAATTGATAAGATGTAATACCAACTTGATACATTTCTGGCACTCTTTGCATATTGTTGGTAACTGAGATAAATTGTTTAACCAAGAGCTGGGAGGTAACAAGAGAATTACTGCCTGCTTCATTCACCCTGAGCCGACAAAAGCTGGGAATTGTATTTCCAAGTAGTATTTCGGCATGTCTGGAGAAGGTTCACTTGCTCACTCTGAGCAGCGTACAGATGCAAGAGCATTCAAGAGAGACCTGTGTATGAATACATAAAACAATACTATCTGGTCAAGTGGAAGATTGATTTCTAATCCAATACAAAGCTTTTATCTTAAATAAATACTTTAAGTGCAATCATCCCAGTACCTGGGAATGATAGGTAGCCTGTGGGGATCATATTGAGCAATATGTTCTTGTATTACAAAGTGGCTTAAATCTGGGACGGTGCTTGCAACAAGTAGTGTAAAAGAAAGCTTTTTATAACAAAGTAAATGAAAGGAAGGTCAGATTCAGGTATGAATAACTATATTATCCCAGGGGAACTGTAATGATTCTTTCAGTTATGTGGTGTCATTTAATTACAAGAAGGGCTGTGTAGAATAACATAGCAGAGCATAATTTTTAACAAAAAAAAAGTGGATTTAAGACGTTTTCTGTGGGCACCCTATATGCAAGCTCTTTAATATAGACTTGTGCTTAGGTTAGGAAGGCCATGTGTCTCCTGGAAGACAGAAGATAACGCTGCTTTTTTGGAGATTGTCCTTTTATTTGCAAAAACAGCCAACTTGTGATTTGGCAGTGGCATCCTCTATTCTACCCATCTAATTTGCTTCTCTGACCTGTGTTTTCCAAGGCGCAGCAGCCCCTTTCTGAGTTACTTGCCATGCATAAAAATGCTGCAGAAAATGTGAAGAGTGGAAAAGTGAGGAGTGAATGGAAGGGAGGCTGGAAATGGACACCCATTTTTTTGAAAATGATTGCACATTAAGGACAAGTAGGTAGAGGGAAGGATTTGTTCCTGTCCCCAAAGCAGTTTTCAGTGGCCTTGGGGGTAGGGACAGGGTACTGCTTCTGTTTGGGAACAAGAGAACAAGATTCTTGAAAATGATTTTTGCTCTATCTGTTGAACTGAAGCTTAAAAGCATTGATTTAAGTATTCCATAGCTTACTTGTGATGTATGGATATGTTTCTAACATCATATTACGAACACTGTTACCTTGTGCAGCAGAGTTAGCAATCGGAAACTCATTATGGAAGTCATTTTACAAATGTTTTCTTGTGGTTGTAGCCTTTGAGTGCATTAGTGTTTTACTGGAAGTTTTCCATTAGGAAAATATTTACAATCTTAATTCTATTATAATTAAGTGCTTTGCTTCAGAATTTTCATGGTCACTAATTAGGTTAATACTGATCATTAGAACACAAACATAATTAATTTCCCATAGTATTAAAATCAATCACACGTTTAAAGCTAAATGAAATTAGTCATCAGAGAGAATGAACAATGGCTGCATTTCTGATTACACTGTCTCAAGGTTTCCCAAATAAAACCTTCACTTACATAATAGAGATGGACCATGTGTGGGTTTCAATAGCTACTCATTAGTAATAAACTAATTAGGGAGTAAAGAAGAACCAGGGCTGACATTCCAGAAGATGCAAGGGAATCATTTAATCTTTGGGGCGGGATGGAAAGGCAATTTGTTTTTACTTATATGCTTTTGTTTCTTCTTTGCCAAACAAAAATAAGCAAAAGAGTCTGAAGAGCAAATCCCCCTCACCTGTGCTCAGCAAAAGAGGTCCTCTGGGTCTGCTGGCTTCCTAGTGCCATTTAGGAGATAATGCTTCTACAGATGTCTTCTGCACCCAGGGATGTGGTATTGTCTGGGCAGACCCCTGCTGAAGGGTCTT
>NW_009601142.1:0-15203 GCF_000690535.1 Cariama cristata | reverse complement strand
AAAAAAAAAAAAAAAAAAAAAAAAAAAAAAAAAAAAGGCAGTGGGGTGCCCTCTCCTGCAGCCTTTCTAATTGCTCTGCACCCAGCTTTTACTGCAGAATTTTGGGCCCTGGGTTATTTTTATTGGTTGGGTCAGGTGGATACATCCAGTGGGTTACCAGGCCAAAGAGGATCAGCAAAGCTAAATACTGTTGCTTTATGATGGTTTTTATCCTGATGCTTCCTAATTCTTCAGCTTCCTAGGACTGGGGAAAAGGGCAAGGACTCAAAAGCCACAGCTTCTGCAGGACTTTGCCCCCAGGAACTGGTATGAGAAAAGCTTTAGAGACCCTTCTTTGCATATAAGCCTCACCACGTGGTTCTTTCCATTGGAGGTGGGGAAATCACTCCCTGGATTTAATAGAAAATGTAATTAGGATTAACCTGAATTTAAATAATTGTTCAACTATTAAATAGCTATTAGCATGCCCTATCATTTGCTATCAGAGAAATGCAAATATATGTCACCGCATCAATTCACAAGAACAAAGATTGGAAGCTGATAATTGTTACTGTAGTTCCCCACCCTGGAGACCCAGGAGGTTTTTGTTCTTATATTACAAACCACAGTGTTTGCAATAGCCTCTCTGTTAGCACCAGTAAACTAAGGTGGGTGCTGGCAGAAATATGAAGACATACACATTCTGCATTTGCAAAACAAATTTACCTTCAGTGATGCAAAATGGAATATATCCAGAATCAAAGCCCTATAATTTTTTTTTATCCTTTTATAGTAATGATCCCATGCTGCTTCTGTTAAAGATTCAAAATTTTATTGAGCGTTGGATGAACAAGACCTTTTGGCCCGGGCTTTATAAGGGCACCACTGTCTAAGAAAATATATGTTATTAAGAATAACTGCAGTCAAATGTAGTATTATTTTTATTTTATTCTTCTGCAAATGGACTCCCTACGTAAGTACTTGGAAGTTACATGTTTGTTAACTTTGTCTTCCCAAGCTGTAGGCAAGAGGTCTCATAATAGCAGTTTCTCTCGGCTTGCCAGGCATTGAAATTAACCCTATAAAGCCATGTAACAGATGATTCAAAAGAAAGCAGTATCTAAAGACATAGTGTTGTTATGTATGTTAATTACCTCCAACAAGGATTGACTATTAGGTAAAGAGTTTTTTCTTTTTTTAGATAAAAAAACCATCAGTTTTAATAGTTCTATGAAATATTGATCCTAGGACAAAATTCAGGAGGTAGGTCTAATCCATGACTATTTTTACATGAAGCAGTCCTTGATTTGGAGAACACTGTCACCATGTATTGAGAATATGGTTTGATCTGTCTTTTTAAAATCACATTTCTTTGAATGTAGATCAAACTTCTTTTCTTGGCATTTATTTTTGTGCTACCAGTGTCAAAACAGAAACTGCAAGCATTGTGATAAAAGAAAAATTATTTCATTTCCCTGCAGCTTCTGTAATTGCCTTTCTGTCCTTTTTTGAACCGCTGTTCTGTAATTCCACAGAGCCAGCCCCTTCTGTGAACAGCAGCTCGCCGTTCCGAACTTCTATGCCTACTATGGCAACAGGACCTTAAAATGCAGTGGAAAAACTCTGATAACTCCAAGTTGTGTGGTAGCAAATAAACTGATTATTTCTCTCCATTCATATTAATAGATTCTGTTCTCAGAGCTTAATTGTGTTCACTGCCCCAAGCAAAAATGAGAGTGTTTAGCAGAGGTATACTGTGTTGGTGATAAAGCCGCCCCCGATTCTTTCCCAGGTTGGGGAAAATTAGCATAAGTACCCCATGCACACAGCTGCAGCCTTCAGCATGCAGGAGCTTCTGCAACCCCTTCCCTTCCCCAAGAGAGGATTTTGCCAGTGGAATGACACTGGCATGGATTCATCAACCATACGCCTCCTCTCGCTTCCTACGCACTCTTTTGTACTGTCACTATGGATCAGTGTAGGAGCGCAGCTTCACAGGTCAAAGCCTGGTTAGACTCTGCTGAACACGCTGCCTAAGTGTTGTTCTCTCCCTGTCCCCAGATAGCAGAATCTATTTCTTTGGGCAAAATGTAAGCCAGATGGGATAATGCATTTGAAAACTTGAAAGTCAGATCCTTTGAATTTTTTTGCTTTATGATCTTAATTTATGCACATATGAAAGTGAAACATGGCTTTTTCCTTTTTCTCCTCGTCTCTTTCCTATCCAAATCATTAAAAAAATCAATCTTTTCCAATAATGTTTCAAAAATTGTGTTTTGAAATCAAGAAAATTTGGAAAGATGAGCCATGAAAAACTGTTCTGACAAACAATTTTAAAACAAACCATGAGCGTTATGTTTTGTTTCCCTTATCAGCTGTATAAGGAATATCTATCTAAACAATGTTGATTTGTCTAGCATAGCATGAGCAGTGTGTGGTAGAGCTGGCAATAAAACACAGGTCTCCAATGCCTGCCCAGTTCTTTATTGAGAAAACTATTCTTTCTCTCCCTACAGCTCCTCATCTATTACTGTGCACATCTTACAGTTTCTAAAATAATGGGTATGAGTTTTACAGAGAAGACTTTCCTTAAAGAAATAAGCATGATTCTGGTTTAAGAGCTCTGTTCAGTCTGTGCTCCAGGTCGGAGAAGGCTCCAATGAAAACAAGCATGCACCAGGAAAGCAAAGATCAATTCCCCATGTGTCTTGGGGCCTTTGGTTACTTCAGAACAATGTGGGCACATTCACTGAAATGCACTGACATTTTCAGAGCAAACTTTCAGATTCTGCTGCTTCTGTGCAAATGGTAGTTTGCTGTGGCTTCCACAGGAGACCACAAAAAATATATTGGATTTAGATTTTGACTTGTTACAAATCCATGTACTGAACCAGAGAAGCAGTAGAGCCGATAGACAGGGAAAAGGTAAGCATTAATAGGTTAATGTTATTGAAAGAATCTTTTCCCCTAAGCATGCTCTCACAAACAGCAAACAGTTTGTCTACACTGTCCAAAATGTAAAGCTGAGGTTAAAGATGGAAAACATTAGGCAAATGTTTTAAATTTGACAACTCTACAGGCAATTGAAAACAAGATACTATAGGTAAAGTTAGGCAACCAAAATAATGGAGTGCTAAAAGGCTCAGCTCATTAGAGTTATTACTAAAGAGGCTATATGGTCATTCTCAGGTGGTGATGGCAAATGCTTATTTCCTTTGCAGAAGCAGAAAGTTGTAGAGGGTTGGCATTTAACATTGATGTCATGGCTCAGTGCATTTTTTCATACAATGACACATTTATCACTGGAGTCACTCAGGGCTGTTCTCTGCCTACTGAACATCAGCATGTAATTGCATACTTTCTGTTCAATCACATACTGGTAGCTTGTTTAGGACACAGAGCAGTATATTATCTTTAAAAATAAATGTCTGATCATTAACTCAGAAGATAAATTATATTCATTTTGCTGATCTGACTGGTCTGATACAGTTGTAATATGCTGTCTTGAAACAAACGCATATGGTTAGAAGACTGGTATATTTTGTGGCAAAATCTGAGTGGGACTTGTACAGCATGGATCTTATTTTGCATAAAGCTGGATTATCTCTACTCCTTTGACCTTAATCATATCACGTGGGAACATAATTCTGCTAAAATTCCCCAGTATAAATGCCTGCAGACAAGGTATAGTTCAGTTAAGGACTTTCAACTGTTGAAACTGTAAATCTCTTCTTAAAATTATGGAAACTTTTTCTATATAAACAGGACACTTTATCCATAGATCACAGTTGAAGCCTTGATCTCTAAGCTGTGTCCAAAGGTAGCTAATTACTACCTCAAAGTAACTGAGATACAGACATCCAACGACTTGCTCATGGTCATACAGCAGGTTAGTGGCAGCAGTGGGAACAGCAAGTCTTACGACTCCAACCTTGTGCTCAGTTCATTAGATCACAATTGTCTTGTTTATATCACTGTATTTTGTGAAAGGTTGTCCTTTGGTGTTTTTTTTTTTTTTAATCAGATGCTTGTAAATTAAGTTGCTGGCTGTAATCAGAAATGTGTTTATCACTGACTCTGGCTCACAACCAAGCATACTGTTATTTTTGCAACAGGACAGCGTGTTCCTCTCATTCCAAGGAAAAGTTGATTATGAGTGGCAGAAGGGTATGTCGTGATTTTGTTGTGACCAGTTGTCCTCTATTGTGTCACTGTTGCAAAAGGCAATTAGTTTCCTAATCCTTGTTTGGTGCAACAGCATTGACTTCAGTGAACTGTAGTTTTAGTATGCTGATAAAACAACGCAGGGTAGTTTTATAAAGCTGGTGACTGATGGGAAAAATAATCCTAATGGGCATGTTTTATAACTAAGGAAGGATGAGAAGACAAAAAACACCCACTGCTTATGCTTCAATAATCATCAGGTACCCTAGCTACATATTAGTTTTTTAATCAAGCAAGAATATTTTGTGGTCTACAACCCATTGCATTGTCAGAATGTGAGCTCTAACTTCTGTTTGCTGTGCTATCATGGTAGCAAAAAGCTTCCACTTGAATTCTGACTGTCTAGACTTAGACAGATTTGCCTTAACTAAGAGAACTGTACTCTGTGCCAAGGAAAAGGTCTTGTAGTACTAGTCAGTTGGGTGGCTTAAATGATGGCACTGCTCTGCTAAATGGAATATGCTGGATTTCTGTTTGTCTGTGCCTGATAGCAATGTTAATATATAGTTGAGTGGCAGAGGGTTTCCATACAACATCAGGCCCCATATGTTATCTCCTCTTAGTTTGTATATTAATTCATTTAACGTAAGGGCATGAATTTGTGTAAGTTCATTAATTCAGTTGGTATATTAACTCACAGTTCATGAATTGTGAATCTTATCAACTTACTTTAATAGCTAAATAAGTAAGTACTTGTTTCTGTTTCAAACTGTATTTTAGGATAGAGATATGTAATAGAAATACTAGTAAACTTCTCATAAAAAAATACTAACCCAAGGGAACTCAGCCACCAGAGAAACATTGCCGAAGATGAGATCTGTTTGAAAATAAGCTCCCTAATGTCTTACAGAAGCAACTTTTCCATAGAAAGAATGAACAAAGTCAAATTGTTTTACAACGGTGTCATCTTCCATGTTATGAATTGCCTGTTATCAGTGCCATTGTGTTATCCATACCCTGAAATACAACTTGTAATGTGTAAATTTACATCCTAGAGATGTGCCTTGCATTTAATTAGTGTAAGAAAAATCTACTCCATTGGATTTTCATGGCTGGGCAAAGTGACCATACTATATCTAGGCCACCCAGTAAGTTTAAGGGACAGAGAGCCCTGTTTCAGGCAAGAGCAGTCCTTAGCCTCATAAAAAGCTTGTAAGCCATTTGTCACACCAAAACTCTTGCCACTGGATGGTACAGAAAAACTTGTACCAGGTCCCTGTACCCTACATAGTTCTCCAACATATTCCCAGCAGACTTTTCACCCTGAACTACCTCTTTGCACCATCATAACATGCCTAATGGCATGCAACACCTACCTACATACCAACAAATGCCACAAATATACACTCTGATGGACTGCATGTAGCTTTTACATTATTTGAGACATTCTGAGTAAAAAAAAGTCATGTATACCATAATAACATCTTAGGGCCACTGAGGCAATTCATGAGACCAAAACAGAACCCAGGGCCATGCGCAGTGTCAAGACATCCAGGCTGTGCCGACTAACCCCAGAGCCACAGCATGGTCCCCGGTCCTGTTTTATTGAGCAATGTGGTTACAGCTTCTATATCACTGTTATTTATCTGTAAAATAAAGGAAATTTCATTTCCTTACCTTGCAATAGTATTGTGGGGATCAATACAACGCAGATGTAACCAAAGGAACTTGATTTCTCTTTGACCAAAATATTCCATTATGCAACAAATGATTAATCTCATTAAATACTTTAAAGGAGGGCCAGATCTTGTCCTAAACTATAGTGATATAATTCCAGTGGAGTACTTTTCTCTTTTGGAGAGTCACACAGGCTGCAGTTGGAAGAATATCAAAGGTGAGGTTTGGGAGCGGGTTCAAATAAAATGCAGAGCCAAAGAATGACCTACCAAGGACACTAAGTGTGTGTAGAGGAGAGGGAATGAAGCACACAGATGATAACCAGCAACAAGGACCAATGACTTTGGGAGAATTGGCAAAGAAAATGGTGGTGGAGAATACAGCTTTCACTTGGACCACCTCTTGGACTGAAAACAATTTTGGGAACCAACAAGAACTGCCAAGGCAAAGTAATTGTGTAGATTGAGATCAGTAGTGGAGAGGTTCCAGATGCGGGGTAACATGTAGCTGGAAAGAATGAAAATAAGTTTAATATTGAAAAGGGAGGAAGAAGGCAGGAAATTAGAAAGCACTATTCTAGACAGATGTTGCCTCACAGTTTTAACAATATTGTAATAAAAACCCCAGCACAGTAACGTGTTTTGTAGGCTATTTTTTAAAGTTTCGTGGTCGATTTGTGAATATTTTCCCATTTCCTTTGAATTTTCCATTGCATTTTTTCCCAAAGGTACTTGTGTCTCTACCTCTTTTAGAAAAGATGTGAGCACGAGATGGGCATTTAATACATCTGAAATTAAGCACTCTTTTATTTCAATATGTCTACCTCAAGCTTTCTAAAAGCAGAGAAATTGAGATACATCCTCTTGTGAAAAACATTTAGATGGCTAAAGTAAATTTATGCCAAAGACAAACTCACATCAAGCAGAAACAAAGTTTTTAAGGTTATATGGTTAAGGCATTACTGCCCCGTCATATGGTTCCATACATTACAAACATACCTCATCCCTTCCCTTTTCAAACCAGCGGTGCTCTAGTGCCATCATGCCCTGGCAGCTCTGCCTAGGGCCAGCATCCCCGGGGGAATCATGTTTACTTATCTGCTGTTCTACGGTTGGAGCTATTTCTGTAGACAACCTCCTCAGTTAAATATTCATGTTTGCAGTATTCAAATTCTTTATTACCATGGGGTATCGGTAGGATCAGAGGGTAATTAGGGCTGGAAGGGAATTAGGGAGGTCAGACTAGAACATATATCACTTTGTTTCTTCCAGTGGAAGAGGCTGGGTCTTAGGGGAGGAGAAAGCAGGTTAGTTGATAGGCTTTTAAACAGCTTGGTTTACGTACTTCAGTTGCAAACTAACCTCAGATTCGTTTGTTAATGCGTTTTCTTCTTTTTTTGTTATTTCTGCCTTTGTGAAGTTCCCCACTGATGAGTATTTGCATTTCAGGAATCTTTGTGGAAGTTTCTGCTAAATAACAGCCAGACTGAAAGTTGGGCAATTTTCAAAATCACATGCTTAAGCTAGCAAATACAAAATGGCTTTAATGAACTAATTCAGTACCTTTTTATTAATTACCTTAAAAGATGTGGATAAAGCCTGACTACTTCATACAAGTAATACTTTAACTTTGTGATTCTACAGCTCTTCCGGAGAATTCTTAATCTTGCTGTAATTGTATAAAGGAGTAATCTTTAAAAGAACCAGGACCATGCTTCCAGTTTACACATAATGTGTTTTTTTTCATGGAAGGTACGCTTTTAATAAAGCAATAGAAATCTTAATCAAAAATGTATTTAAATAGGTTCCTGCATTTAACAGTGATTTTAACAGTTCTGCAGGTTGCATACATTTTTAGTAAAAAAGTTTCTTTAGATTCAGTAGTGCCATTAATGCATGAATAGAATATTTGTGGTGCCATCAGAGTGAATGACATATTCTGGTAGTAATTTTAAAAGTAAGAACAGAACATATGTTCAGAAATAGCGTTAAGAACAGCTCTTCTAAGTCCAAAAATCAGAGTAGATCATATGTTGCTGTATACCTTTGGAATATTTGAAATAATTAAAAGGCAAGCTAAAGATTTAATCAGTAAAAAGATGCATGAAATTAGATGGATGCAGCATTTTGAACCCTTACTACTTTTAAAATAATTTTTACAATACTGCTCCTAGGGGCTAGGTCCAATGGGAAGAGAAAGTACCAAGTAGTCTGCAGGCTTGAGCTCTCGGCTGTGCAGGAGCATACACAAAATAAGTCACTGCAATTAGAAAGAAATTAAATGCAGATTATATACTCTGCACAAGCCTCCCTGTAGGAACAGTTAAGGATACCAGTTCGTTCCAGAGGACCCTAAGAGATCTGGCTGTGGCTATAGCCTTATCCGGTTGCTAAGGGGACAGTGTTTGTCAAGCACTTTCTTTTGTTAATAGATACTGTCATCCTTCTCTACAGAGACCAGTTTCTCCTCATTTACATGCGGAGCAGCTACACAAAAGTACTGTGTGCAATCCAGAAGTGGTGGCTTCGAGCTAACCAGGTTACAGGTGGGAGGGCAGAGAAACAAAGCAGAGGATCAGAGAGTGCACTAAAGGCAATTAGAGGGAGATGAAGAGAGAGCAAAGGAAGCTGTTCCATGGCAACGGGAATGTCTTCATCAAGGTTAGCCAAAAACAGCGACCATGAGTATATTTGGCCAGGGCTAGTCAATAAAACAGGACTGGCATACATGCTCTAAGTAACTAACACCGTAAACCACTTTGTGATTCTGTTACCATTTCCCCTTCCTCGGGAGGACAATTAACTCCCTGTGCTGCCACCACCGCCTATGCATGCACCACTTTTATGAGCTCCCTGGGCCACAGGGAGGTGACTCTCTCCCACTCTCGTATTCTCAGCACCCGTTGGTAAGCAATCAGCTTTAAGAACACCCTGACAGAAAAACCTTTGTACCGTTCAAGCAATTTGAGATTAAAATGTTTTAATAACCGACACTATGACAACTTTAACTCTGCCTCTGTGTATGCTACAGTTTTACAGCTTGATGCAGCTCAGTCTCCATTCAAACCGTTTGCAGCTTCTCATCTCTGCCAGGTCAGGTCGTGAGAGCAAGGTCATTCATGTTGTGCTGGCATGAACCAGACCAATAGGCTCTGTTAGCATCCAGGATCTTGTTCTTTCTAAAAATAGCCCTCCAGGAGAGCCGGATCGTATCTTCCCACCCCCTTTTAATATTTTAAGTATGAATAATGGAAATTGAATTTGGTTTTGTTCCACAGTATTACCTTTAATGGCTTTTTGATGAAGAAGATTTATTCCATAAAAAAATAGACATGACATTCTGAATGGTTGGTTGTTGATACTACATATCAGCCTATTTTCATATCATTATTGTATGCTATGGTTTCTCTAATTAGAAGTCCACATAACTGTTCTGTAAGAAAGTACAGTAATTCCCATCCACTTGTATGTTGGGAGATTCATATGTGATACCTGTCTTTGAAAAAGCAACGGGGTTTTGTTGTTGTTAATTTGTATAAATTGTATGTTTTGTTTTGCAAGTGTAGCTGAATGGCTCATTTTTCATATTTTGCTGGAGTTGTGTTGGCCCATTGCTGGGCTTTGAGATTTTTAGCCTGATTTCCCAAGAAAATGAGGCTTATCTGAACATGCTGTCTTTGTCAAATGCTTCTGTCAAAGCTGAAAGAATCTTCAGCTTCGAAACGGTTGGTCAAGTTCATCAAGATTGCAGAAATAATTAGGTTCTTTCTAGTTTCACGGAAACTAACTTTTGTGTAGAGGAAAGGCAATTAAATTAGTGCCCCTGTTGAAGAAAAGGCCAGGAGAACTAATCAATTATGATAATTCGTCACTTATACTTTTTGTTCGGCAGCTTCTTGACCATTCAAACAGCATGTGCAAAGCTCTGGAATAATTGCACCATGTCCTGTTATTGCTGGGATATGGTAGAGGATGTGATGAGGGTGAGCTAGGGGTGTCCCACTGAGGAGGGATGGAGATAAGTGGTGAAGAACTAAGTCTGCAGGAAACCCACTTCTTTAGTTCAGGTTCTCATGAAAAAACTGGCTTGTCCACATGGATTTTGGATTAATTTGGCACAGGATTTTTTGGCACAGTTTTGGTTTATGATTTCTGTGGTTTGTATGAGCACTTGTGCTCATTGATAGGCACATTTCTTTGGAATAGCACTTAACAGTCCTAGCTGTATCTTAATGATGGTTTTGTTTTGGAACAGTGCAAGGCAACACAGTGGAATAATATTTACTTTAGTAACTTGAGCCAGTTTTTTATGAGTGTACCAATAAGAGTCATTATCTAATTTATCCAGCTCTGAAGTTTGCATGTGACTCGTGGCTAACTGAACATCAGCTAGAATAATTAGGCACCAAAAATCTCATTTTTATTTATATTTTCAGTTTTTATTTCTGTAGAAGATGCATTGCCCATAGATTAACAACGTGCAACTAAACAAAATTCTCTGCTCTTTGCCTAAGCTCCTAGGATCTTTTCCAACTGTATCCTAGTTGGAAATCTGACCTTGTGGAGTCCCAGATTTGGCAGAAGGCAGGTGCTGCTGGAAATTCTCTTTCCCAGTTTCTCAAACATTTTTTCATGAATACGAAGTTACACACTGAGTGGTATTTGGCCAAATCATTTGCTTCAAGAGTCAGGTTTATGATCTTTTTCCAACAATTGCAGACTTAAGAGTATCTGGTAGATCGCTCTTACCAGATGTAGCTATGCAGTTTCTGTCAGAGGGCCCAGCACAGGCTGTCTTTCCTAGCTTTCAAAAACTATGAGAAGCTAAGAGTCACAGATTATTTACTTAGTGCCAACAACTTGATAATGCAAACCTTAATATGTCCTAATAAAGAACACTTTGTGTGAGAAACTAATCTGGATGGATGTTAAGTCGCAAATCTGATTGGCAGTGTTCACAAAATTGCTGCCAAAAAATCTTAGGGGAAGTTGTAAACTGATAGCCCAAATCAATTAAGGCACAGCACTGTATTATAATTCTTAGCCATTTTTTCATCTGCTGGAACAATAGTATTTTTGGGAGATACCTCTTGAAGATGTTTCACAGCTCATGTTTTAACTTCAACATTAGGAGTTAGAGCTTCTGAGTTTGTCTCTTTATCTCTTCGTTTCAACATTGCTGCACCAGATATTTTGCATTCCTATAAATAATCTGCAAGGGTAGAGTACGCTAGAACTGCACACCATTTTGCTTCTTGCTGGGACTTTTCTAAGGCTCCTGATTAAAAAACCAGAATTTCAGTTTTGTGGGAGTTTTGATCTGTTCTTTCGAAATGTGTTTTCATTCCAGATTGAAATACAACCAGAAAAAAGGCACACACATGCATAGGGAGGTGCGGGTGCACGTGCACACATATGCACTCTTGGAGAACCCCATTAGGTGAAATTTCAAAAAAGGGTTGAATTTTCTAACTGAAAGATTTTATATTGATAACATCAAGATGGTTCATTTAAGTGTCAGTATTATGCTAAAATATAATATGAAGTAAAAAGGCTTGAGATTAAAAGGTTTTTTTTCTGAAATGAAAGATCTTGCATATGCTTTTAATTTTGCCTCCCTCCCCAGTGGCATTTCAGTGAAATCTTTATGTTTCTGCAAAGTACCTACATCTGAATGAAATTGCAATATTCCACTGGAAAATTTACATCCAGCTGTTGGAAGCTTTCTTTCACTGTTTGTTTAATTATGAACTCATTTTCTTCACATCATGACAATTATAGATAGCTTATCTGTCTGGCGTCTTAATTAGCAGATTACTAATCTAGGACTTCAACCTTTCTGGTTACTGATAGCCTGTGTTTTCTAACCCTTTGGTTAGTCTTTTCATTCATACATGCTATGGTTTTCATGTATTGTATGTCTTCATTAAGCATAGGTTCATTAATCATATCTGTTTTAATACAAACATTATAGCTAAGGTGGAAGAGAAAAATCCAAATAGGTTTGCAGTGAATCATGCTTTAAACATGCAAAGAATCAGTTTATAACAAAGATCAGATAACTTAGAATTATGAGATAATCTCATATAAAATATTTGCTGGTTTTGAGACAAATCAGTGCAGAGTTCTACTCAGAAAAGGCAAATATTCTTATATAACAAACACATACAAAGAATTTATATAAACAATGACACTAAGATATGTTAAACAGACTTGTTCTTAAAATGGAATTATTTCCCATGATATATATACATGTGTATGTATGTACAACACTATACTATATCCCATACATCTACTTCTATAATATTCTATTATTACTGTACTTGTTTTCCCAGAAACTGAGACCTTCATGATCTTTAATGTATTTATCCTCCTAAGGCCCTCATGCCAAAGTTTCCAGCAGTTTTCAGTTTTAATTGCAAAAGTGCCTTCACATCAGTGCAGTGGGAGAAGTTTCTTCTGTGTAGTTAGTCTGTTGAAAACTTTAGGGCTTACGGGATAAAATTTATCCTATAGGTGTCAATTAGTTGTATTGCTGTTGGCAAATTTGTTGTCACAACAGGGAATAGTTCTTCCCTTTGATAGGAAACTCTTGATAACCTGTGAATTGTTTGCATATTACTGATTTATCATCGTTACTTAAGGTCTTGTGTTGAGCTGTAGTCACGTTTGTGTGCAGCTGCCCCTTCCTGCAAATGGCAGACTTGTAGGATCACATGTAAATGCTTTCAGCAGAATGAATTGCCCATTGGGTTTAGTAGAAAGCCTCTGACACATCCAAACTCATCAGCCGTGCTCTTTTTATACAGGGAATGTATGAAGCTATAGCTTACACTGTCAAAATTATACCATGGGAACAAAACAAAAATAGTTGAATTTTGGAAGTTTGTTCAAGATTTGTCCCTCCTGGTAACGCTGAAAAATGAGACTCTTATGGTGGTGGGCAGGAGTAACTGATGTTTGAATAAAGCTTAGAAATTTTAAACATGTGCTTGTGCTAAAGCACAAATAGAACTGATTTGATTCAGCATAGCTCTGAAAAGTCGTGTTTTGGTTCCTCACACATATTTTCAATACCATCTCTTTGTTGGTGTGAAACCATGTTTGTTCCTCATGTCCTGAAAACGGTTTTTCCAAACTGTGCAAATCACTACTTTCGTAAAAATTATGTGTTTCTTTTGTGTTTTGAAAACCAAAAGCCTAGATTAAGAGTTCCAATCGTAGTGTCACTAATTCACAAACATATATTAGTTCCTCACTCTCAAAAAGAGTTTGTCCAATGATAGGAACTTCTGCATCCCACTATGTTAACTGCATACATGAATCACAGAAATGTGATGACATGTGAGGCTCTTCAAAAATTTTAGATGACTTTTTAAACATCTCTCAAACTGAATTCCAGATTCTGTATGGGTGGATGTGGATGTCTGTGCCCTGCGAATCTTTGCTGACATCAGTGACTGGTAGTTCCTTCATACAGGGATGCTGCCAAAAGCAGGAGGAGAAATAAAAAAAATTAGAGAAGAATAATAACTCTAGCTATGTACTTGATCCCACAAGAGTCTTCATTCCTGTGCTCAATAAAGTGATATAGTCAGAAAGATGCCTATCAAGACAAATTGTACAGAAAACTTCAGGGCTGGAACACCTTCTAGGAACGAACAGAAAATCATTGGGGTATCTGAGGTAAATGTCACCGCTGGTACAGAGAAATATATTTGCCATTAAGCTCTGCTGACATTTTCTCTTTTAAGATCCTTTTTACAGTTGCTTCTTGTCTGGACAAATGTCTGTCATTTGGGACTTGTGTTTTCCGAGATGGCCATTTTGCTCAAGCTGACTTTGCTTTTAACCCCTCACTTTTAGGTTGCTTTTTCTAACTGAAGTGAAGAATGAAATTGAGAAAACACATTGATTTTTCCATGTGACAAAACATTTCTGAAGGCTGCTAGATTAATGCTTCCAGGAGTTGTACAGTGACTTAACACTTGGCAGAAAGACTATATTGGTACTGAAGACATTCCTCCTGACCATCTTGTGAGAATTTTCCTATGTTTGGCCACTCCATACATGTCCAAAAAACCTGTTCACATGTACTAACATGTTCTGTTTCCTTATAGCTCCAAATGCTAGTGGGGCTTTCCTACACCGCAACAGAGTTTTACATTGTCTTTTATTGTTTTACATTGTCTTTCACAACATAAAATCCGTAACACAACTGATCTGCTTGGCTGTTTTCTCTGTTAGTCACAGGAGCCATGCATGGCCTGGCTCAGGCATCCTTCTGGCTCCTAGGATCCTTGCGGTAAACACTGCAGGGCCTTGTGAGACCCTGTCCTCTTTGCTCAGCGTGCTCCTCCTTTTGCATGGAGGTTCTGGGAGGCGAGGAGAGCGCAGAAGGAGGACGTCCTGGGTGGGACAACAACTGCAGACCCTCAGGGGAAGAGAGGCTGGGCCAAATGCAAGGGAGCTGAGGAAAAGGCATGGAAGGGAGAGGGAAGACTTGCAACAGAGGCAGGACCTGAGGGTTGGAAAGGAGGAGTGAACAGAGGGTGTAGCCACAGGAAAGTTCCTGCCATAGCCAAGTTTCCACGAGAAAACACCCCTCCTTCCCCCCAAAATCTGCAAACGTGTGAAGTCCTGCAGCTTCATTAACCTCTTTTCATTTCTTCAAATTCCTTTTAGCATTAAATTCACTTCAAGCATTTGTTGAAGGTTGCTATGAATTCGAAGGTGTCAAGCCCTTCTGAAGACACATAGTGTGCTTGTGAATGTGGCTCCACATGACAGAATGCTATTTCATTTTTACACCCCCAAAACTATAGGAAACAGGACACCATGGTTACGCAGCATCACGGTTAGAAGCAGAAGCCACCAAACCTGAGATTTATGGTATCTTTATTGACCACAGGATCCCAATTCACTCTCAAATGCCACCTGTCTTGCGCACCAAGTCAGTCGGTGGTATGATGGGAGGGAAAAAAAAGCCTGTGATGGTGCAGCAGTACCGTGTTGTGATGTGTGACCTCTGCTGTGGAGCAGGTGAGGGCTGCATGGGTAATTTAAATGCTGACATTTCCTGTCTTTCAGCTGCTTTACTTAGCAAAAGTTAAGACTTTTTTCAGTGTTTTTATGGGGCTGTAGAGGCACTCGGTGCGGCCGTATCTGTATGAACACAGATAAGCTGTGCACACTTGACTGCAGGTGCTGGGCGTGCAAAGTTCTGGACGTGTTTATGGAACCACAGCCTGACTGAAACTAGCGGTTTAATAGCTTTGTTTTCTGTTTCAGCCAATAGGTTTGAGAAGAAAACCCAGGTAACAGAACCATGGAAAGCGATGAGATCTTCCCTTCACGAATATCGGCATTTTCTCCCCAAACCGA